>NC_142877.1:28691590-28843106 GCF_051225735.1 Oryctolagus cuniculus
TTGTTTAAAATATAAAACCATGTAAATATTATTCACCACAGGCTAATTATATACTACTTTTCTATTTGCTGTCTTATTTTTGGTTTTCTTAGAATTACCAGCAGTTTTTTTTTACTTGCATGATTAAAAAAAAATCCTAAATGTTTTTCTACCTGCTCTACCTCATTTGCTAATATGCTTACTCTAGGGTTTTCAACAGTGACACTACTGATATTTTGGGCCTAAGAGTTATTTCTTGTGCGGGGCTGCCATGGGCACTGCAAGGCACTTGGCTGCATCCTTGGACCTTATCAGTATAATTCCTCTCCCCAGCAAAGGCTAATCAAAAATATTTCCAAACACTGTCAAATGTTGGGGGTAGGGGAGGGCAGATTGAGAACGACTGGTTTAAACGTACCAGCTAATCTATCAGTTCCACTCATGTTTCATTCTGTAGCTGTCTGTCATGCAAACTTGCTGCATAGCTACAATGATCACTTTGAGACTTGTCTTAGCTATCATTCTGGAACTCTCAGATGATGGATACCTTTCAAAGGTTTTGCGGGTAGGCAACTGAGTTCCTTATGAATGTGACTTTATGATCTGACGAGGATCTTATGATCCTCCTAAGGCAGGAGCTGGAGCCGGTCTCAGTGGGTCGCAGCAACCATGCAGCTACCACTTTGCTGCTTCCCAGGAAGACTCTAGCTGCAGCTGAGGGGTTAGAAACACAGTCTCGCCAGCACCGCGGCTCAATAGGCTAATCCTCCACCTAGCGGCGCCAGCACAACGGGTTCTAGTCCCGGTCAGGGCACCGGATTCTTTCCCGGTTGCCACTCTTCCAGGCCAGCTCTCTGCTGTGACCCGGGAAGGCAGTGGAGGATGGCCCAAGTGCTTGGGCCCTGCACCCCATGGGAGACCAGGAGAAGCACCTGGCTCCTGCCATCGGATCAGCGCGGTGCGCGGCCGCAGCACGCCAGCCGTGGCAGCCATTGGAGGGTGAAGCAACGGCAAAAGGAAGACCTTTCTCTCTGTCTCTCTCTCTCTCACTGTCCACTCTGTCAAAAAAAAAAAAAAAAAAAGAAACAGTCTCTAAAGCCAGACCATGTGGACCTGGCTCCAGTCCTGCCACTCACAAGCTCTGGAACTTCAGAAAATACCATTCAACCATTCAGTAAAACAGGAATGTAAAATAGCACCTACTGGGGCCAGCATTGTGGTCTAGTAGGTAAAGCCACTACCTGCAATGCTGGCATACCGTGTGGGTACTGGTTCAAGTCCCAGCTGCTCCACTTCTGATTTGGCTCCCTGCTAATGTGTCTGGGAATGTAGCAGAGCATGGCCCAAGTGCTTGGGACCCCACACCCACATGGGAAACCCAGATGAATTTCTTGGCTCCTGGCTTTGTCCTGGCCTGGCCCAGGCTGTTCTGTCTGTCTCTTCCCCTCTCTCTGTAACTTTGCCTTTCAAATAAATAACATAAATAATTAAAAAAAAAAAAAAAAAGTACCTACCTCAAACAACCCTCTGTTTTAGAGTTAAATCTGTCAAATCATAGAAAGTGCTTAGAACAGAGTTTGGCATATAGTAGGCACTCTTCAAATGCCTAGTTCATACAATCACAATTATAAATGGACAAGTGTTGGGGCCAGCGCTGTGGTGCAGTGGGTTAACACCCTGGCCTAAAGCACCAGCATCCCATATGGGTGCCGGTTCGAGACATGGTTGCTCCACTTCCTGTCCAGCTCTCTGCTATGGCCCGGGAAAGCAGCAGAAGATGGCCCAAGTGTTTGAGCCCCTGCACCCACGTGGGAGACTGGGAAGAAGCTCCTGGCTCCTGGCTTCGGATCGGCACAGCTCCAGCCATTGTGGCCATCTGGGGAGTGAACCATCGGATGGAAGACCTCTCTCTCTCTGCTTCTCCTCTCTCTGTGTAACTCTGACTTTCAAATAAATAAATAAATAAATAAATCTTTAAAATAAATAAATAAATGGACAAGTGTTTAGCTAGCTATTAAGATGCTGGTTAAGACTACCTGGATGGATTACCCAGTTCTGGCTCCTGACTCTAGCTTCCTGCCAATGCAGACCCTGGGAAGCAGGGTGACAACCCAAGTGCTGGGTTCCTGCCACCCACCTGGGAGACTCGGATTGAGTTTCTAGCTTTCAGCTTCAACTTCTCAGCCATGGTATATGAGGACTGAACCAAATGGATGGAAGCTAGCTCCATCTGTCTCTGTGTCTTTCAGAGATGTTAAATTTTAAAAATTTAAAATAGTTGATAAAAATTTAAAACATTAACATCTTTTTTTTTTAATCTTTTATTTAATAAATATAAATTTCCAAAGTATGACTCATGGGTTACAATGGCTTCCCCCCCCCATACCGTCCCTCCCACTCACAACCCTCTCCTTTCCCACTCCCTCTCCCCTTCCATTCACATCAAGATTCATTTTCGATTATCTTAATATACAGAAGATCAGCTTAGTATACCTTAAGTAAGGATTTCAACAGTTTGCTCCCACACAGAAACATAAAGTGAAAAATAATAGATGATTTTTTTTAAATGATGATGAAATCAGATCAGACCTATTGTCATGTTTAATCCCAGTGAGAGTCAAGTTGGGAATTGATAATTTCTTTTTTTCTTCTTCTTTTTTTTTTTTTTTTTTACAGATCAGTTTAGTGTACATTAAGTAAAGATTTCAATCGTTTGCACCCCCATAGAAACACAAAGTGAAATATACTGTTTGAGTACTCGTTATAGCATTAAGCCTCAGTGTACAGCACATTAAGGACAGAGATCCTACATGAGGAGTAAGTGCACAGTGACTCCTGTTGTTGACTTTACAAATTGACACTCCTGTTTATGGCATCAGTAATCTCCCTATGCACCAGTCATGAGTTTCCAAGGCTATGGAAGCCCCTTGAGTTCTCCGACTCTTATCTTGTTTAGACACGGTCATAGTCAAAGTGGAGGTTCTCTCCTCCCTTCAGAGAAAGGCACCTCCCTCTTTGAAGACCTGTTCTTTCCACTGGGATCTCACTCACAGAGATCTTTTTGCCAGAGTGTCTTGGCTTTCCATGCCTGAAATACTCTCATGGGCTTTTCAGCCAGATCCGAGTGCCTTTAGGGCTGATTCTGAGGCCAGAGTGCTATTTAGGACATCCGCCATTCTATGAGTCTGCTGAGTATCTCACTTCCCATGTTGGATCACTCTCCCCTTTATTTATTCTATCGGTTAGTGTTAGCAGATACTAGACTTGTTTATGTGCTCCCTTTGACTCTTAGTCCTTTCATTATGATCAATTAAAGACTTATTTTATTTGAAAGACAAGAGTTAGAGAGAGAGGTAGATCCAGAGAGAGAGGGGTCTTCCATCCGCTGGTTCATTCGCCAAATGGCCACAATGGCCAGAGCTAAGCTGATCCAAAGCCAGAAGCCACGAGCTTCTTCCAGGTCTCCCACATGGGTACAGGGGCCCAAGGACTTGGGCCATCTTCTACTGCTTTCCCAGGCCATAGCAGAGAGCTGGATCAGAAGAGGAGCAGCTGGGACTTGAACCAGTGCCCATATGGGATGCGTGCACTGCAGACTGGGGCTTTAACCTGCTGTGCCACAGCACTGGCCCCAACATTAGTATCTTTGTAAAAATGCCAAGCTTCCTGTCTACCTCGTAGCCTGCCTCTTTTTCAAGCCCCTTTTCTGAATTACAAGAGTGTCACATCTGATCAGGGATACCTCCCACAGCTTTGTCGATGTTATGCTACTCATAATCAACGTGAGAATACTGCGGTTTTGGAGAAGAGTGGAGTCCAGGTGGGACGGTGCTCTTTAGCCATGCAACCCAGGCTGCTCTACACTAGCGGGTGTGATGCAGTTCAGCCAGGCAAGCCTGCTCATTTCCTAGGGACACTAGTGCTTCGCAGAAGGAAGGGTGAGAATCAGCCTTGTGCCTTGCTTCTGGATGTCCCACTTACTAACAGAAAGTCCCCATTACCAGCATGGCAATGCTCCCCTTCCCTGGTTTCCTGTGCTGGGAACACGTCACTTCTGTGAAGAGCCTAGAGGCACACAGATGCCTGTGGTGGTACTGCTGAACTATCAGGCCATCCTCCCTAATCTGTACTCTGGACGGACCCCTTTCATTTATTAGTCAACTCCTAGATGCAAGGAATGTACTTGCAAAAGACATTATTCTTGGGGCAGGGGTTTGGGGTTTGGCTGGCAGTTAAGATGCTGGTTAAGACAACTGCATACCACGTCGGAGTACCTGGGCTCCATCCTGGCTCTGTTTCTGATTCTAGTTTCCTGCCAATGCAGACTCTTGAGAAGCAACACTTGATGGCTTAAGTGGTCGGGTCCCTGTCACCTATGTGGAAGACTTGGATTGAATTCCCAGCTCCCGGCTTTGGCCTGGCCCAGCCTTAGTCACTATGAGCATTTAGGGAGTAAATCAGTATAGATTCAATATAGATGGGAGCTCTGTTTGTCGCTGCCTCTCAAAAAAAAAAAAAAAAAAAAAAAAAAAAAAAAAAAAACTGGCACTTACCACAAAAGCTAACCTCTTCATTCTTCTAGTGTATAGTATTTATATAAAATTCTGTACTCTTTCATTTCTCAATTATAGGATCATATGAGGTATGCACAACAGAAGCTCTGTTCTTGTACCCAAGGACCTACTAGTTCAGGGGCCAGGGGTAAGTGGGAGGGTGGCGAGGCACAGCAATGACAAATCTCTAATCACAGAATGATAAAAGCTGTAAGAGTAAGAATTTAGCCCAGAGTGCAACAGGACCAGAAAGGAAGGACAGCTGACTCAGAGTAGAGAAAGGAGAGAGAAGGATTGACAGGAACAGGAGAACAAGACGCAGGGGGCTAGCCTTAAACGGACGCTAAGTCTTCCAGGTTGCTCCAGGAAAAACTTCCAGTTATCACAGTAACACACACCACTCTGTGCAGCCTTCATTAGAATAGTGTAGTCTCACACAGTAATGAGGCATACTGCTTTTCATACCTACCTCGTATTTCATGGTAAAAAATCCATCCCCTCCAATGCCCTCAAGTGCAAAGGCCTGTACAATTGGCCATTTCTCCACCACAAACATATCAAATATCTGCAAGTGACCTACAGGAATGAAATACAACAACACATATCAGATATCACTTGGGATATAACAGTCTCAGGCTGATCTAAAGCGGTCAAATAGGCATCATTTCTCACAAGCATACCAGGAAAATTCAAACCATAAAGTAGTTACATAAGTTCAAATTTCTCTCTATTTTCACATTTATTTTCCTAAGTGACTAAATAAAAAATAAGTAAGTAGCCTATTACATCTGACTTGCATCATTCAGTGGGTATAATTATTAACAGACCCAAATCTGGCTTCTTTTTTAAGAAACATACCCATCAGCTTTCTCAAGAGAAAACTACCAAATTGTTCTTTTCTTGTGTCATTAGGTTTTATGTGGAAGGATTGTTTTTGCTACAATATACACATGTTAAACTTTTTAATTTTTTCCTTTATTTTACCTTCATTTTTGAACCTCACTGTCAGCATTACTTTTTAAATATCTATCCAAATTACTATTTATTTATCAAGAACTTCATCTATATTTTATGCACAATAAGTGATACAGTCTAGACGTCAACAGTGCTAACTCCCCTACCAGTTATTCTACCTGACCACTGGTAGCCAACTGTGTTATTGCAGAAACTTCACAGTTACAAATACAAACTTGGGTGGCAAAGTCCCCCCTGCTTTATCTTTGCTTTTAGTAAAAATGGATCAAGGGGTTTCCCTGTTCAATGCCTCCAAAGAAAGCAGAAATAGACATGTTTGATCTACACAGTATCTAAGCAAGGTTTGCAAATGGCTTGCTGTCAGATACTCACCTTGGGAACTGTAAGGAATGCCGATTCTACTACAGTCTCTAACCATGTCCACGAAGCTGGCAATTTTAAATTCTTCTGCAGCTTCCTCATCTTCATACTAATGAGAGAAATGAAAAGAAAAACAGGTTTTGGTGAGACATCACACAAAGTCTCTTATTTTCTCAATTCTTTTTTTTTTTTTTAAGATGTTAGTTATTTATTTATGAGGTAGAATTAGATAAAGAGAAAGATCTTCCATCCAATGGTTCACTCCCCAAATGGCCACAACGGTAGAAGCTGGGCTGATCTGGAGCCAGGAGCCAGGAGCCAGGAGCCAGGAGCTTCTTCTGGGTCTCCCACACAGGTGCAGGGGCCCAAGCATTTGGGTTATCTTATACTGCTTTTCCACAGCATAAGCAGAGAGCTGGATTGGAAGAGGAGTAGCTGGGGGTCCAGTGCTGTGGTGCAACCAGTTAAAGCCCCAGCCTGCAGCACCGGCATCCCAAATGGGTGCCGGTTCAAGTCCCAGCTGCTCCTCTTCCAATCCAGCTTCCTGCTAATGGGCCTGGGAACCAGCAGATGATGGCTCAAATCCTTGGGACCCTGCACCCACATGGGAGACCCAAAAGAAGCTCCTGGTTCCTGGCTTTGGATCAGCTCAGCTCTGGCCATTGCAGCCATCTGGGGAGTGAACCAGAGGATAGAAGACCTCTCTCTCTTTCTCTCTGTTCCTTTTCTGTAACTCTTATATATATTTAAATATATATTAAATAGGAGCAGCCGGGACACGAACCGACACCCATATGGGATGCTGATGCTGCAAGCAGAGGCTTAGCCTACTAAGCCACAGCATAGGCCCTTTTTTCTGCATTTTGTCAGTTATCCCAAATGGCATTTATAGAGGAGTGTTCTTAAAGGGTGTTTCAAAGTCAATCTATATTTGCTAATCAGAAATACTCACACTGTCATCCCTGAGCCAGTTCTAATATTTAGCCAAGGATATTTGCCAAAATTAATTTGCACCTTTGTAGCAAAGAGCCTTGTTTTTTTTTTTTTAAGATTTATTTTTATTTATTTGAAAGGCAGAGGCAGAGAGAGAGAGAGAGAGGGAGAGGGAGAGGGAGAGGGAGAGGGAGAGGGAGAGGGAGAGGGAGAGGGAGAGGGAGAGGGAGAGAGATCTTCCATCCACTGGTTCACTCCCCAGATGGCTGCAACAGCCGGAGCTGTGCCAATCTGAAGCCAGGAGTCAGAAACTTCTTCCAGGTCTCCCACGTAAGGGCAGGGGCCCAAGGACTTGGGCCTTCTTCTACTGCTTTCCCAGGCCAAAGTAGAGAGCTGGATCAGAAGTGGAGCAGCCGAGACTCGAACTGGTGCCCACATGGGATGCGGGCACTGCAGGCAGCAGCCTTACCCACTACACCACAGTGCCAGCCCTCCACATCTACACTTTCCTTAGAGCATCTCTACGTGCCTATTCCACCTTTTCTCCTCACCTCATTTTCAGTCATGCAGTGGAAGTGCAGATTTCTCCAATGCGCCACAAGCGGTACGAGATAGCGATAGTTCACAGGATTACAGTACAGATGGACGCTGTCTGATTTAATCAGTATAATCACGTCTGTAAGAAAAACAAGTCAACACAGATTGTCAGAGCTTTTCCTTTATCATTTCCTGCTCATATAATTAGTTAAACCATTAAAAATACGTCAGAGACGATGGAACAAAGCTTTAAACGGAGAACTAATGTGTTCAAAGGAATGTAGAACACTCAAGTGTTGACAGCCGGATTTCCTACTCCCCATGCAATGCTCCCACCACCATGGTCCTCTGCTTACAGCAATTTAGACACAAGATAGAGAACAGTCTTCATATACTGAAACATGGTATTCTGCAAAGTTCAACACAGTCAAATTTGTGGTACTGAAGTTGGCTGTGTACTTCACTACAGAGATTCATACCAAATGAAAACCCTGAAGTTGAAAGCCACTGAGGCAGGAAAACAGCACCAAATACACCTGGTGGTTTCCCACAGATACCAGCATCTAAGCTCTTGGCTCCTGATTCATCTGATTCAAGGCAACTGTGGGCCCGGACATGCCTGTCAGCTGTGGGAAGGGTTACTGTGTACACTGGTGAACTCTGTTCCCAGGAAAGACTGGGAGGAAGGAAGTACAGGCAGGGGAAAGAGCTTCTATAAATATATCAGCAGCTCCAGACTGGAGGAATAGCCATCAATGTTGGTAGGTCAAGTAAATAAAGCAACCCCAAGGGTACAAATAAATCCAGGTAAACAGAAGGCCGATGGAACGCGGCAGCAATAGTAAAGTATTTGAACACTGAGAATGAAAGCAGTCATATTTTCAGGAGAAAAGCAGAGGCTCTCTTCCCTGACTCCTCTGAGACCGGAGCCAGCCGGCCACCTTCTAACAAGATGAAGCTGGAAGTTGCTGGAGGTGAGACAGGCACAGGAAGGAGGGAAGCACTGAATGCAGCAGGTGTAAGGCAATGCCACACAAACAGTGTGATGGACCACACGTTTTAAAAAACAGATTATGGCGGCTTCTGTTGCAGCCCAGCAGGTAAAGCCGCTGCCTGTGACACCTGTATCCTACATGGATGCTAGTTTGTGTCCTGGCTTCTCCATTGCCAATCCAGCTCCTTATGAATGGCCTGAGAAAAGCAGCAGAAGATGGTCCAAATACTTGGGTCCCTGCCACTCATGTGGGAGACCTGGATGAAGCTCCTAACTCCTGGCTTCAGTCTGACCCAGTGCTGGCCACTGTGGCCATCTAGGGAGTAAATCAGTGGAATGAAGATCTCTCTGTCTTTTCTTCTCTCTCTGTAACTCTGACCTTTAAATAAATAAATAAATCTTTTTTAAAAAATTATAAACCCAACAAATACTGACCACAGTTGACCACCTGCTCAGTGACCTCCTGAAATAAGGTTCCATAAGGCTGGCTTTTTTTTTTTTATGTATGGAGTAATAAACTTTCACTTTTTTTAAAAGATTTTTTTTTTTTTTGGACAGGCAGAGTGGACAGTGAGAGAGAGAGACAGAGAGAAAGGTCTCCCCTTTGCCGTTGGTTCACCCTCCAATGGCCGCCATTATTTGAAAGGCAGAGTTAGTGAGAGGCAGAGGCAGAGAGAAAGAGAAATATCTTCCACCCACTGGTTCACCCCGCAGATGGTTGCAATGGCCAGTGCTGGACCAGGCTGAAGTCAGGAGCTTCATCTGTGTCTCCAATATTGTTGCGGGGGCCAAGGACTTGGGCCATCTTCCACCACTTACAGAGCAAGGGGCTGGATTCGAAACAGACCAGCCAGGACTTGAACCAGTGCCCATATAGGATGCCGACATTGCAAGTGGCGGCCTAACCCATTATACCACAATGCCAGGCCCTATGAAGTATTTTTTTTCTAAAATAAATCCCTTATGTTGGCTTTTTTGTCTTCTCATATAACTAGAGACTGAAACACAGAAGCATAAATCTGGTGATATCAGCTTCTAACCTCTTGGATCTTAAAATAAATTTATGAATTTGGAGGGAAATGCTCATTTTCCAAGTATCCATGGTGTCAAATAACAGGATGAAAACAAAGATAAGCAAACTATCCCTTTCAGCATTTAAACTATTCCCTTAATTTTGGTACTGTAATATCCTTAATAACCTTGGATGCAATGAAATATGTGGCCGGTATGAGCTGCCAAATTAATTCTTTCCAAACCAGTAGATGCTGTACAGTATAAGGGGAAAACATTTTAAAGCAAATCTGAAACCAAACTTGAATTGAAAAAAAAAAAAATTGAAGGAGCAATTTCTCTTTCTGCAGTTCCTAATAAAAAAGAAAGCTTTTATCAATCTACTATGACAAACAAGAGTTTTTACATACACTAGAATTGGGTTTTTCAATCTCGAGTTTGGGGGGTTGTCCTGGGCATTCTGAGATCCTTAGCAGCACTGCTGGCCTCTACCCACTAGATGCCAGCAGCACCCTGTGCAGTTGCGACAATCAAAAATGTCTTCAGATACTGCCAAATGTTCTCTGGAGGACTAAACTGATCACTATACTCAAGATTATTTCACGTTACACATTTGCTTTCTTGCCTCCCCAGCTGCCTCACAAGAGCTGTCTGTTTTTTGTCCATTCCTGTGTCTCTTGACCCATCTGGCAGACAAGTCATGATGCTAAGTATGTGATATCAGAGATAGCTCCTGGGCAGCAGTCCATAGTAGCATCAACACAGGCGGAGTGTCTCCAGGCTGCGGAAAGGGGAATGTAAACAGAAAGCCTGCATTGTACTCACAGACATCGTCATGAATTAAAGTCACATCGAAAACAATTCCCAAAGACAGCAGGATAAAGAGTCTTTGTCTCTCAGCTGAAGATCCACATGAAGTGTTCCTTGTAGGAGCAGCCTGCAGGCTCACCCTCATCTCACAACTGAAAGTGCTTTCACAAGACAACAGCACATAATCCGAACCTTCAGCCCATATAGGCAGTGGGAAACGGGGTGGGCGTTTAACCCAGTAGTTGAGACGCTGGTTAGGATGCTCATGTCCACATCAGAATACCTAGGTTCAACACTCAGCCCTGGCTCTGATTAGTTTCTTGCTAATGCAGACCCTGGGACGCAGGTGATGGCTCACGTAGTTGGGTCCTTGTCACCCACACGGGAGACATAGAATGAATTCTAGCTTCCAGGCTTTGACCCAGCCCAGCCCAGTCCAGTCCACTGCAGGTATCTGAGGAGTGAACCAGAAGATGGGCGCTCTGTCTGCCTCACAAATTTAAAAAAAAAAATGTAAAAGGAAAATTATTACCTTGCTAAAAAGAGATAAAATTGAATACTGATGTTCAGTTTTTTCCCTAAATCTGATTTGCCAATAAATATATTCTGAAAACTACTTGTTGGTAGTTTCTTATTATCTAGCTACTGAACAAGAGGAGTATATTACTTATCTATTAGCAAATAATAAATGCTGCTTTCCATTTTTAAAAAAGATTTATTTATTTATTTATTTGAAAGGCAGAGTGACAGAGAAGGGAGGAGGGGGCAGGGAGGAGAGGGGAATGGAAGAAGGGAGTGAGGGAAGGAGAGAGAAAAAGAGAGATACCAAGATCTTCCATGCACTGGTTCACTCTCCAAATGCCTACAACAGCCAGGGCTGAAGCCAGGAGCCAAGAACCTCATCTGAGTCTCCCATAGAGGTGGCAGGAACCCATGTACTTGGGCCATCATCCACTGTCTCCCAGGCACATTAACAGAAAGCTGTGTTGGAAGCATGGAGCAGCCGCGCCTCAAACTGGCACTCTAACATGAGCTGTAGGCATCCCAAGCAGCAGCCATCCCTGTTTTCATTATTAAAAAGGCAAAAAACTTACTGTGGCTTTCGGCTAGTTTATATTTGATGATATTTTATCATTTTTTTTAAAAAAGCATGAAATAAAGATCCAAAGAAATAAGTACCTCCTCCTCTCTCAACCAGAATTTACAAATATATACTTACCATCTAGAACTTCTTCAGAAAATCCCGTTATCTCAAAATCACAGATATTCTGATTGTACAAACCAAACAGAAGATAATTTGCCAGCTCTCTGCAGCCTTCATTATACCTGCTATCAATTCCTGCAAGGCAAAGAAAGTTCTGGTCAGAAAAACTCTGATGTCAAGTTAAAGGCAGCAGCTCAGATCAGTTGGTTTGTTTTTGTTTTTAGATATTATTTGTTTGAAAGACAGAGTTACAGAGAGGCAGAGGCAGAGAAAGAGATCTTCCATCCACTGGTTCATTCCCCAAATGGCTACAATGGCTGAAGCTAGGCCAACCTGAAGCCAAGAGCCAGGAATTTCTTCTGGGTTTCCCATGTGGGTGCAGGGGCCCAAGGAATTGAGTCATCTCATATTGCTTTCCCAGGCCATAGCAGAGAGCTGGAATGGAAGAGGAACAGCCGGGTCTTGAACTGGTGCCCTTACGGGATGCTGGCACTGCAGGCAGCGGCTTTCCCCCCTTTGCCACAGCACCGGCCCCTCAGACCAGAAACCAAACTAAGTAACTCTGTGAAAGAAACAGGCCCCAACATCAAGGACTCTTACCTGGATTCCAAGAACATTTTGCTGATACAATCAGTCTTGACTACTAAGGTTAATTTTTTAATAAATTCTCTCCATTTAAAAAATATTTGAAGCCGGCGCCGCGGCTCACTAGGCTAATCCTCCGCCTAGCGGCGCCGGCACACCGGGTTCTAGTCCCGGTCGGGGCGCCGGATTCTGTCCCGGTTGCCCCTCTTCCAGGCCAGCCCTCTGCTGTGGCCCGGGAGTGCAGTGGAGGATGGCCCAGGTGCTTGGGCCCTGCACCCCATGGGAGACCAGGAAAAGTACCTGGCTCCTGGCTCCTGCCATCGGATCAGCGCGGTGCGCCGGCCGCAGCACGCCGGCCGCGGTGGCCATTGGAGGGTGAACCAACGGCAAAGGAAGACCTTTCTCTCTGTCTCTCTCTCTCACTGTCCACTCTGCCTGTCAAAAAAAAAAAAAAAAATATTTGAGAGGCAGAGACACAGAGAGTGAGACAGACAGACAGAGAGACAAAGGGAGCTCCCATCTGCTGGTTCATTTCCTAAATGGTTCATTTCCCAAATGCCTGCAATAGCCAGGGCTGGGCCAGGTCAAAGCTGGGAGCCAAAGCTGGGAGCTCAATCCAGGCTTTGCCACGTGGGTAGCAGTGACTCAACTGCTTGAGCTATCACTTGCTGTCTCCCAGGGTATGTGTCAGCTGTTAGCAGAGCCAGGACAAACCCAGGTGCCCTGACATGGGACACAACTGGTGTCTTAACTGCCAGGCCAAACACCTGTCCTGAAGTTGTTAATTTCCGAAGGGTAATTCCCAAGGAATTTATGCCAACATTCTATAAAACCAGAAAACACTGAACAAATCCTTTCATGGCTTGTTAAAGATTTTGGAATATGGAGTGGGTGTTTGGCCATGCATTTAAGATGCCAACTGGGACCCCTGTGTGTTATATTAGAGTACCTAGATTCTAGTCCTGGCTCTACTCTCAACTCCAGCTTGCTGCTGATGGCTTGAGTGGTTAGGTCCTTGCCATCAGCTTGGGGGACCTGGATTCAGTTCCCAGCTCCCAATTTTGGCCTGGCCCAGCCTCAGACATTGTGGGCATTTGGGGAGTGGACCAGCAGATGAGAATGCTCTCCTCTTCTTATCTTCCTCTCTCAGTCTCTTTCTCCATCTCTGTCTCTCAAATAATAAAAATCTTTTTTAAAAAGATCTTGAAAGAATTTTAGCTGGCCTAAGAATAGAGGTAAAAATAACATTAACTTCTTGGGATTTCTATCAGAACAGGGGGATTAAATAAAGGCAGGTTAAGGTGGTATGAAAAAGACCCAAAGATATGACGACAACAAGTGAATTGAACCACAAACATTCGTTGTTTCACAATCATAAACTTCAGGTGCAAGGGCTACTAGCACTGTAACTGTATACTGTGGTGCAGTGGTGACTGTGCCTGCACAGGGCCCCCACGAAGCTTATGCTCTAGTGGGCTGGGTCAGAAACATATGAAAAGGAAATCAAATACTGTCTTCACTACTGCCCTTCAGTGCCTCAGCTACATACAGTACCTGGTTCCTGGGTGTCTGTGAAGTTTCAGAGCTATGGTTCTGGGCAAGAGTGAAGTATCAAGGGCAGGAGGTAAACCTGTCTGTCTGAGGATAAGAAGGGGTTAGGAAAAAAGGAGCTCCAAGAATGCTCTCATCCAACTTCATTAAAATAGCAATATATGGGGCTGGTGCTGTGGTATAGTGGGTAATCTGCTGCCTGCAGTGCCAACATTCCATAAGGGCGCTGGTTCAAGTCCCAGCTGCTCCACTTCCGATCCAGCTCTCTGCTATGGCTAGGAAAGCAGTAGAAGATGGCCCAAGTCCTTGGGTCCCTGAACCCATGTAGGAAGACCCGGAGGAAGCTCCTGGCTCCTGGCTTTGGATCAGGGCAGCTCTGGCCGTTTGTGGCCATTTGGGGAGTGAACCAGTGGATGGAAGATCTCTCTTTTTCTCTCTCTGCCTCTGCCTCTCTGTAACTCTGCCTTTCAAATAAATAAATTAAAAGAAAAAAGAAAAGCAGACATTATAAAAAATAGCAACATGTTTCAGGGGAGTACGAGTCAGGAGAAGTATACCAGCTGACTGTTTATCTCACCATATTATTAATATCTTCCTGTGACAAGAAGCCAAGTTGTTCCAATCTGTTAAAAGCACTGACCCAGGTGCTAGCACTGTGGCATAACAGGCTAAGCCTCCACAATATGGGCGCCAGTTCATGTTCTGCCTGCTCCTCTTCTGATCCAGCTCTCTGCTAGGGCCTGGAAAAGCAGTGAAAGGTGGCCCAAGTGGTTGGGCCTCTGCACCTGTGTGGGAGACCCAGAAGAAGCTCCTGACTTCAGACTAGCACAGCTCTGGCCATTGCAGCTGTCTGGTGAGTGAACCGGCAGATGGAGGACCTCTCTCTCTTTCTGTCTCCCTCTCTGTGTCTGTAACTCTCTCTCTCAAGTAAATAAAATCTTAAAAAAAAAAAAAAAAGAAGAAGAAGAAGAAGAAGAAAAGCACTGACCTAGGATGCAGAGGATGCCATCAGGCTGAGACTTGCTGCTCTGGGTCAGGATACTCTGAACTCGGCGGAGTCGGCTGCAGCTGCAATAGGAACAGAAAACAATTCCCTGAGTTCCTGCACAGCCCAGGAGAAGAGCGGCATCTTGTGTGAGAATTCCATGATTAAGGTGTGAAGAAGAGGAATGGCTTAACCAGGAGTGGACATTGCGTAGCTCTGGTATCAGTACCATGGGAATGCATTGGGAAGGCTTCCTTTCTAGTCTGTTTTCTGGAACAGACTGTTCAGAACCGGTCTGAAGACTAAGTCTGAACTTCTGACTACAAACTGATGGTCAGGAGCTCTCTGGTCCCCTGCAGGTCAGAGATGGAGAGGACTAACTCAGCAGTGGCCTCCAGGAAATTTCAATGCCATCTTATTTTTTGAGGATTTGTGAAGCAGAGTTTCTACACTGATTTGCCCTTATTATGGTCTTCATGAGTCTGACTCAAAACCAAAAGCAAACAAAAAGCAAACACAAAAACGAAGATTTGTTTGAGAGCCTAGATGAAGCCTCACAGCTATCCTCAAGAGCATCAGCAGAGGAAAACTGCGCCCATCTGTGTGCAGATCTTAGTCCTTCAGCCACGGTTCTCCTCTTGCCCCCAAGCGAAATGTGAGAAGAGGCACTCCCAGACACTGACATATCCAGGACCCCACTCTCAGAACACCTAGTCCTCTTCCTCCCCAGTATCCTCTATTTCCAGCCCCAGAGGGGATCCTACCACCACCAGTCATTCCCTAATACTCCAGATAGTAATCTCTTCCCTACATTGAGCAGAATCCCAGCCCTCCACATCGTTAACTAAGATCTTTCACAAACCAACTGTATTAACTGTTCCATCCACCACGGTCAGACTTCACGGCCACCCTAACTGAACCTGCTGCAGTACACTGCCCTACACCCAGCTACGCAACACTACATTCTCAGATTCCTTTTCCTTTTTGGATTCTTCTTAGTGTTCCCATGCCCCAACTCATTCAGGTTCAAGGTTTGGAAGCAGCAGGACAAAAATAGCAAGAAAATTAAAGAAGAAACTTCTTTCCCTGGGAAATGGTTAATGTCCGCCTTCCCTTACTTTTTCATGTTTCATAGAAGCTTGATCTCATGATCACTTCCTGCACTAGGAATATTTCATCAAGTTGGTCCCTGGCTCATTTCCCAATCCATCTAGACAGTAGGCTGAGTGACTGCCAAGGTTACTAAGAGCTCTTTGGTTTTCAAACTTAAAACCAGCCAGTGACAAAAGCATGAATAGGCCATGTGACCAAGAAACAAGTAACTCCCCCACTACTGCTGTAGAAAGCCAAGATAATACTGAAAACACAGTTTCTTTTTTCACAAGCATCTTGACTAAATAAAGAGGAAGCAAACAAAATACAGACAGATATTCCTCTTCCCAGAGTAAAAATTATCCTGGTTAGTGTTTCTTATTTTGTCAAATGGGTAAAATTAAATTCAGTTCTTTTTCCTTTGTACATTTTCTTGCTTCCCAAATTCAATTTTTAAAATTAATGTATTTATTTTAAAAATTTATTTGAAAAGCAGAGTGACAGAGATATCTTCCATCTGCTGGTTTACTCCCCAGTTGCCTGCAACAGCCAAGGCTGGGCCAGAACAAAGCCAGGAGTCCTGAATTCCACCCAACTCTTTCATGTACTGGAGCCTTAATCTTTGCTTCCCAGGATGCACATTAGCAGGAAGTTGGATAAGAAGTGGAGGAGCTGGGACTTGGAGAAGGGGATGCAGGCATCTCACATGGCAGTTTAACCACTGTGCTACGATGGGTTGTTTTGAACATAAGCTACCATTTGTCACCAAACCATGAAATGTGTCACAGAACTATTTACCTTTTAATTAAAGTGGGGGGAAACCCCAATAAAAGAAAACTACGATCACCTACCCATATTTCCAGATCTCAGAATTAATCATTGTTAATATTTCGGGATATTTTTATTTTTATCTACATAAGTGCTTTTTTGAATTATGTAAAATATTAACCTTTTTTGAGGAAAAAGTAAAATATTACATACAAAGCTAAAGTCTTTATTCTTCTGAACTGAGACCAGTCCATTTAACGGAGACTTTAAACATACACCAAACCTGAGCATTGAACTGGGCTACTGGTTGAATGGCCTGCTGTCCCCCACGACTTCACAAAGTCCTGTCTTTAGAAGACATATAGACACAGCAGAGCCAGTAATACAACTTAGGTAAAATATGCTGTTTTCCTACTGTATTTCTGATATTACTTGTATTCAGACTCAGAATTTAGACATGACGGATGACCACATGAGGAAACCAAGATCTAACCACTCAGTTTCCCTAAGATCACAAGACCTAAGCCACCAAGCATTTTGAACTTTTTCTTTCTGCTACACCTGAGTGTTTTCCTGACAATACAGTTAGCCACAGGTATAATACTTATGAATTCTAAACAATCATCTCCTCTCTTCCATATTATATATACTAATTACCTTACTGCTTACTGCTTTTATAACAATTGCTATATAAACATCCAAGTATGTTTTCTTGTCTGTATCTGATTATCCAGGATCCCTAGAGAGAAAAAAAAGTGGAAAAAAAAAATAATTTTTTAAAACCTGGCTCCATAGAGGGGGGGATTGAAAATAAAGATTTACCTGTTTTTTCCTCCATAATTTGCACTTTTCTATTTTGAAAACTGAACAAAATACTAGTACAAGGGGACTTTAAAAGTTCATGCAAAAGTAAAATTTAAAGTATACATTAAAAGTATATATGTATATTGCTGCAAAAACATTTTAGAAATCATAGTTTTGAAATAAATTTTTATACTAAAATAAACATACTTTTAATTCAATTTTCCCAGCAACTTTTTTTTCCCCAAAGACTTACTTATTTATTTGAAAGATGGAGTTACAGAGAAGGAAATGCAGAGACAAAGAGAGAGAATCTTCCATCCACTGGTTCACTCCCCAAATGGCCACAATGGCCAGAGCTGGGCCAGACAGAAGCCAGGAGCTTCATCTGGGTCTCCCAAGTGGGTATAGGGAGCCCAACCACTTGGGCCATCTTCTGATGCTTTCCCAGGTGCCTTAGCTGGGATCTGGATCAGAAGTGGAGCAATGGGGACAAGAACCAGTGCCCATATGGGATGCCAGCACTGCAGGTGGTAGCTTAACCCACTATACCACAACACTGACACCCCCTTCCTATCAACTTTTAAAGATCCTCTAATATATATACTTTTTTAATTTATTTGACAGATAGAGTTAGACAGTGAGAGAGAGAGACAGAGAGAAAGGTCTTCCTTCCGCTGGTTCACTCCCCAAATGGCCACCACGGCCGGCGCTGCGCCAATCCGAAGCCAGGAGCCAGGTGCCTTCCTCCTGGTCTCCCATGCGGGTGCAGGAGCCCAAGCACTTGGGCCATCCTCTACTGCCCTCCCGGGCCACAGCAGAGAGCTGGACTGGAAGAGGAGCAACTGGGACTAGAACCCGGCGCCCACCTCTAATATATTTTCTTTATATTCTGTATGTTTTGTGTTTTAAATGCTTTACCAAGTGAACCTTCATACAGTCTGATGTAGGGACAGGCATTTGGTCTAGCAGTTAAGACACTAGTTATGATGCCCATAACTCACACTGGAGTGCCTGGGTTTGAGTCTCAGCTCCTGTTCCCAATTCCATTTTCCTGCTAATGAGCACCTTGGGAAGCAGAAGGTGGTGATTCAAGTAGTTGGGTCCCTGCTGCCCACATGGGAGACTTTGATGGAGAACTCTAGTTCTAATGGGCTTGTCTATTATAAGTCTTCCAAGTATGAATTTTAGCAGTTTTACCTGTTGCTTTCACTATCTGCAGATTTTAACCCAACTCATTAACTTACCAAGTTTTGACGGCTCATCACTGTGTGCCAGGCACCATTTATAGCACTGGAGATTTCGCAATGACTGTACAGGTAAAAATTCCTGGGACAAGAATCCTAGAACTTCCTTTTCTTTTCTTTTATTTTTTTTTAAGATTTATTTTATTTATTTGCAAGGCAGAGATACAGAGTAGGGGAAGAGACAGAGACAGAGAGAAAGATCTTTCACATATACTAGTTCACTCCCCAAATAGCTGCAAAAGCCAGCTTTGGGTCAGGCTGGAGCCAGAAGCCAAGAACTCCTTCCAGGTCTCTCATACAGGAAGCAAGTGCCCAAGTACTTAGGCCATCTTCCTCTGCTTTCCCAGGTGCATCAGGAGGGAGCTGGATCAGAAGTGGAGCAGCTGGGACTCAAACCCGGGCTCATATGGATGCTGGTGTCACAGGCAGCAGCTTAAACTGCTGTGCCACAATGCTGATCCCCCAGAACTTACATTTTAATGGAGGAGGTGGGAGAAATGAATAAAATAAATAAGCAAAATACATTTCCCATTGGTGATAACTAGAAAGGGTGTGAGTCCTGGGAGAAGAGTAGATTGTGGTTTTTAAATAGATGGGAAAGACCCCCCTGAGAGTATGTTTACAGGGAGAAAAGAAGTGAGTGCACAAGCAATGCAGCAAGTGCAGAAGTCCTGCAGTGGCAGCATCCAAACCCACCTGTGCTTGCAGCAGAGTAAACGAGGAAGAGAGCAGTAGGAGACAAAATAAAAAAAAAAAGTGCACGAGTTTAGGGACAAATTAATTCAGCTCTCACAAATGATGCTTTGAGCTTTCACTCATAGTGTTCTCAAAAGAAGACGACTTACTGAAACGACTTACATTTTATTAACATCATGCTATATGTGGTGTTGAAACAGACTTAAAGGGGTCAAGAGTTGAACCTGGAAGACCAATTAAGAGTCTACCACCATAATCCAGGTTATAGGTTTATTTGTTTGTTTATCTTACTATATTGGCCAGTACCTCATTATGTTAGCTGGTTTAAATCAGGAATGAGTGTCAAATTTTAGGCAGATGTGTTTTGGGGGCATCTAATAGTCTACTCATTTTGTTAATAGATTTCCTAATAATGAACAACTCTTGCACTTTCTAGGATAAACCCTATGTATGTATGAAGTGGTACTGGTATTTTATCACACTTCTAGATTCAATATACTGTTGTTCTATTTAGGATTTTTGCATGTGTAGCTTTCCTTTGTACTTTTCCAAAGTAAGCACCAGGCTTATGGATCCTGCAGAATGAGTGTGCAAGCTGTGAGGTATACAAGTATGCCCCACTTGGCATGTTTCTCAACTCTATCCCCGCTGGAAACATCCTGTGTTCCCTCCTGGCCAGTGTCCTACCATGATCTATCCAGCGGCAAGCCAGGTCAACTGGAATTCTTCCCAGGGACATCTCATTTTATTTTCAGCTATGTATGTATGTATGTATTTGAGAAAGAGAGAGAGAGATCAATCTCATTAACTGGTTCTGCACATTAGCAGGATACAGAAGAGGAACCGGGACTCAAATGCAGCCACTCGATACGGGATGCTGGTGACCAAAGTGGAATGTGAACTACTGTGCCAAATACTTGCCTCTGGATGTCTCATTTTAGAGGTAGAAAAGAAATGGCTTTTAAGGTCAAGGTACAGGAAAAATGTAGCCTGGGGCTTCAGCAGCCATCCCCCCTGCTTCAGGAAATGCATATTCACAGAACACGCAGCCAGGTGGTGAGAAACAGCAGTGAGAGACAGCAAGGACAGAGGCAACTGTTTAGAGAGCAACCTTGGTTCCAACAACTGGCCTGTTCTCCTCTAGACAGATATATTTTGCATAAAAAATAAACTCTAAAACTAACCCTGAAGCCTTTTAGTTCATGCTGCTCTTCCTACAAGTCTGCCTCTCTACCACCCTTTCCAGCCCTATAAGTCAATTTACTTAAATCCTTTGAGTTGGGTTTTGTTATTTGCAACACAAAGCATTCTTAATACAAATCAATCCCAGGACATGTTTAGGGTTGAAGCACACTGATGTCTACACTTATTTGGAGAAGCATTAAAAACAGGATGGATACAGAACTGGCGTTGTGGTGTAACAGGTAAAGCTGCTGCCTGTGATGCCAGCATTCCATATGGCAATGGTTCGTGTCCTGGCTGCTCCACTTCTAATCCAGCTCCTTGCTAATTCGCCCAGGAAAGCAGCCCAAGATGGCCCAAGTGCTTGGGCCACTGCCTCCCACAAGGGAGACCTGAATGAAGCTCCTGGCTTCAGCCTGGCTCAGCCTTGGCCACTGCGGCCACTTGGGGAGTGAACTAGCAGATGGAAGACTCTCTCTGTCTCTAATTCTGCTTTGCAAATAAATCAATCTTAAAACACACACACACACACACACACACACACAGTATGGATTGAAAGACAGATATATGATAAAGCAAATGACTAATCCTTTCACGTTTTCTGTCTTTTGAAAATTTTCATAAGAAGATGTTGGAGGTCAACAGCAGGAGTAATAAAAATCTTATCAGCACTAATCTGGACTTCAGATACTGATTAACAGGAGATTACCGTAGAACTGCTATGGATTTAAGAAACCTGGCCAGGGCTGGCATTGTGGCACAGTGGGTTAAGCCAACAGCTACAGAACAAGCATCCCACATAAGTGCAGGGTCAGTCCCAGCTGCTTCACTTCTGATCCAGCTCTCTGCTTCTGTGCCTTGGAGGGCAGTCAAAGATGGGACCCTGCCACCCAGACAGAAGACCCAGAAGGCGTTTCAGTCTCTTGGCTTCAGTATGGCCAAGTTCCAGCCTTTGCAGTTGTTTGGGGAGTGGACCAGTGGATGGAAGATCCTTCTCTCTGTCCCTCTCTGTAACTCTGCCTTTCAAATAAATAAATAAATAATTCTTTTGTTAAACAAAGAAAGAAACCTAGTCTTACATTAAAGCAGCAACTGTATCTCCCTTCGCAGAACTAGACAACTGCAAAAAAGGCAGGATGGGTGGTAAGGAAATGGCACTGATGTCTTTGCTAGAGCAACAATCTACAATGGAAAGAAAAGCCAAGGTTCTGATGTCATAGCTAATACATGGTTAATCTGACCATAAGTGACTCAACTGAAGAGACACACACAAGCAGGATTTGACTGAAGAATGGGTTGCTACTATTTAACTGTTCGGTGACTTTCATTCTCTCCCAGAATGAGCCAGTGGTCATCAGAAACAACACAACACTGATTCCACACAGCTACCTCCCTGTGGCAAACAAAGAGCTACCTAATCTATATCCATTCTTTCCTTACTTCTTACCAATAGTATACCAGTTTAATTTGGGGCAGCAATAGGGCCAGTTCCATGGCTTCCAGAGCTGACCAATGAGATATATGCAGAAGTTACTATTGGAAGCTTCCATGGAAGTTTTTTCAAAGGGAACTGACAACTAGGAAGAACGTCCCTTCCCTTTCCCCTTCTTGCCTGACGTGATGGCTGAAATTCCTGCAACCATTTGGTGACCACAGAGCTACTGTGAAGATAGAAGTCCCCTGCCAAAGAGAGCAAAATACAAACACAGAAGAGGCCTGGTACCCTGATCGCTGTATATCAGGCCTGTTCTCCCCTACATATGCACCTTTTGCAAAAGGGAATTAACCCTAAAGTTAAGCCATTATTGTCAAACATATTTTACCAGCCCCCAAGTGTAGTTCCCACCTGATAGGCCACCTTATCCAAAATGGTTAAAATTCATGCCCAGTTGCAATTTGTATCTATACCTACTTCATGAAGTGGGATACATCAGATACTCTACAAATTAAATTCAAGAACTTTAGTGGATGCTACCTACCACAAATGGAAAATGTTATCTGGAAGTCTGTTTACTATATGCCAAGGATAACAACATCTTATTTTCCATTTTCTTCCTTTTCTCTGAGCATTTCCTCACACAATCTGCTCTTTGTTAAGTCAGCTTCACAAGTCTTCATTCATAACGAATCCACAATTACTTTCCCTCACTTCTTTGACTACTAAAGGCATGCCAAATCTACATGCAATGTGGAATCTGAGATTGGATCTTAGAATACAAAAAAGTGGAAAACTAGGGAAATTCAAATAAAGTCTACACCACTAAACTCTAAGTAAATTAAAGTGTTATGCCACAATTAATTTCTTTGTTTTGAGAAGAAGCCCAGATGAAGTGTTCATTAGAAGAGCACTCACTAGATTTGCAACTCATCTATCAACCTGAAATTTTTTCAAAATAAGTTAAAAACAAAAAGCATGCCAATTAAGTTGCTGTTTCTCGAAACTATGGCTCAAAATCACAAATAATAGCTTTAGCTATTCAGGTTGCAAATCTTGTTTATTTTCCCCCATCTTTTTTTTTTTTTTTTTTTTTTTTTTTTTTTTTTTTTTTGACAGGCAGAGTGGACAGTGAGAGAGAGAGACAGGAGAAAGGTCTTCCTTTTTGCCGCTGTTTCACCCTCCAATGGCCGCCGCGGCCGGCGCATTGCGCTAATCCAAAGCCAGGAGCCAGGTGCTTCTCCCGGTCTCCCATGTGGGTGCAGGGCCCAAGCACTTGGGCCATCCTCCACTGCACTCCCATGCCATAGCAGAGAGCTGGCCTGGAAGAGGGGCAACCAGGACAGAATCCGGTGCCCCGACTGGGACTAGAACCTGGGGTGCTGGTGCCACAGGCGGAGGATTAGCCTATTGAGCCGTGGCGCCGGCCTATTTTCCCCCATCTTTAAAAATAAAATTTCAGGGCAAAAACAGTAATTTAAGCTGTGTCATATAAAGGCCATCTGCATCTCACTCACACCCCCTTTCCAAAGAAGAAAATATCATAGAAGAGCCCAGGAGTTGTGAAAAATTGTTGCAATATTGCCCACTCATTCATGCCATGATACTCACTAAATAAGAATCCTATCTACTGTCATCCCAGACACAAACAAGAAGGAAGAAAACGTAGGCCTCTACTCTAGGCCTACCTAAGCATTCTTTTTGCTTCCGGAAAGTGCCACACCCAAGCCTCCCTGCCCAGCATCTAAGCAAATACATGGAAGCTAAAACTTTACATTGTAGACATTCAAAGGCATAGTCCTGCTTTTGCATCTTGGATTTTCTTAAGACAGAGACCATCTGTACTATAACTACAGACTTGCAGAGAATCACGGGTATTAGCAACTGGCTAATAAACACCACTTGAGAAGATAACCAGCCTCCAGGAGGTGTGAGGCTTTAATTATAGTTTGCTCTGCAGAGCCTCGCCATCATGAACCACTTCCTCACCACCTAGCACACAACTGTGGCTCTTCGCTCTCTAAACATTCATGGAATTTAACATAGCCCACAGCTTCACCTGTAATTATCCCCTAGTCACTCAGTAAATAACTAGTGCAAGCAGTGTTTGCATAATAGCTGACAACAGCAGTTCACATTTAGGGAGGAACTGATCTAGGGGAAGCAGTGAGAAATTGGAATAAAATGGTCCCGGTGCTTTGGTTAACATTCAAAGCCATCTTCTGCTACCTTTCCAAGACCATTAGTAGGGATCGGGATCGGAAGTGGAGCAGCTGGTACACAAACTGGTGCCCATGTGGGATTCCAGCGTCACAGGCAGCAGCCTTAACTTCTATGCCACAACATCAGCCCCAGCAAATCGTCTTAATCTGGAAACTCAAGTCCTTCTGGTCTGAAGAAAAAGACTTTTTAATGATTTCTTCATGCTTTCAAAATGATAACTGCTCACTATCCCTCCTTGTTAGACATTTACAGGCCCTGGGTCATCTGGTCCTCGCTGCTCCCTAAGGATCTGAGCTCCTGGAACACTGCCTCTTTTGCTGTTACTACTCTTGCCTTAGTTCACAATAATCTCAACATGCACCACTATCTTCACCTCTCAGTTCCTTGACTCATCTCTTCCAGTGCTGCTGTTCTCTATCCTGCCTCAGCCACCTCGCCTCACATTCCCCACAGGCAAGCAGCTCAACATGGTTGTAGGGAGAACACACACCTATGGTGGGTCTCACCTTAAATTTCCAACCACAAACATCAAAGAAGTACTTGGTGCTGCCTGGCAATCTTAAAATATTTCATTTTTCAACTCAGTCTTCTTCACTCTCCTGGGAGAACTTTACACCTCTTTCTCCTGAAATTTTTAAATCACCTCATTCTTCTTTTTTTTAAAGAAATGACATTTAACAATTTTTTATTTTCACTTTACTTGAAAGGCAAAGAGAGAAAGAGATCTTCCATCTGCTAGTTCACTCCCCAAATGCCACCCCACAGCCAGAGTCAGGCTAGGCTGAAATCCGAAACCCAGAACCCAATCCAGTTTCCCCACATGGGTTCCAGGGACCCACATGTCTGAGCCATCACCAGCTTCCTCCACGTTGTGCATTAGCAGGAAGCCAGAATTTGAAGTGGAGCCAGAACTCAATCCAGGTACTCTGAGATGGGATGTGGACATCTCAAGCAGTGTCTTAACCGCTGAGCCAAACCAGTCCATTCTTCATTTTTAGCTGAAGACCCTTCTTCTGATTTACCTGAGAATAAGGAAGTCTTCAGAAGAGAACTTCCACATTCTCCCACTATCAAGCTACCAACACATAAGCATTTAGGTCTCATAATCTGCCACCAATGAAGTGTCCACATTGTGACTATTTTGAGGCCACTCTGTGTGCTAGATGCCATTCCCTCTTCTTACTCAAGAACTTCACCCCTTGCAAGTATCTCTTCTTTATCTTAATTTATTGTCCTGTCCCTACTGCATCATTCTCACCAACTCAGAAATATGCTACAATGTCTATCCACCTAAAAACAAAAGGAATTCTCTTAGGCCGGCGCCGCGGCTCACTAGGCTAATCCTCCGCCTTGCGGCGCCGGCACACCGGGTTCTAGTCCCGGTCGGGGCGCCGGATTCTGTCCCGGTTGCCCCTCTTCCAGGCCAGCTCTCTGCTGTGGCCCAGGAGTGCAGTGGAGGATGGCCCAGGTGCTTGGGTCCTGCACCCCATGGGAGACCAGGAAAAGCACCTGGCTCCTGGCTCCTGCCATCGGATCAGCGCGGTGCGCCGGCCGCAGCGCGCCGGCCGCGGCGGCCATTGGAGGGTGAACCAACGGCAAAGGAAGACCTTTCTCTCTGTCTCTCTCTCTCTCACTGTCCACTCTGCCTGTCAAAAAATAAAAAAATAAAAAATAAAAAAAAAACAAAACAAAAGGAATTCTCTTAACACCTCATGGCCTTCCAGCCACAAACTCATTACTGTGTTCTCCCTTACAACCCTTGAAACCACATCATTATGACTATTGTCTCTATCTTCCATTTTCCCATTCTCTCTTGAACCCACTGCACCAATATTTTTCTCGTCACAGTCACCAATGACCTCCACATTATCAAATCTAAGAGTCTACTCTTATCCTCATCAAAGTATCAACAGTATCATTTGGCTTTCCATGACTGTCCTTGATTCTTTTCCTACCTCAGAGGTAGGAAACCATTTCCTTCAGATTTGGAAAACACTGAAACACTGTCTTTTCTGGAGCCTTCTCACCCTCCTCACTGCCACCCCAGAACTTGGACATTAGTTCTCTTCTCTACCAGCATCACTCCCTGGACCTCCAGTCCCTCGACTTTAAATAGAAAAATGGGAGCCATCAGTACATGTATGGTAACTCCAGCCCCAACATCCATCCAAAAGATACCCAGCAACTTGGCCGGCGCCGCGGCTCACTAGGCTAATCCTCCGCCTAGCGGCGCCGGCACACCGGGTTCTAGTCCCGGTTGGGGCGCTGGATTCTGTCCCGGTTGCCCTCTTCCAGGCCAGCCCTCTGCTGTGGCCAGGGAGTGCAGTGGAGGATGGCCCAGGTGCTTGGGCCCTGCACCCCATGGGAGACCAGGAAAAGCACCAGGCTCCTGGCTCCTGCCATCGGATCAGCGTGGTGCGCCGGCCGCAGCGCGCCGGCCGCGGCGGCCATTGGAGGGTGAACCAACGGCAAAGGAAGACCTTTCTCTCTGTCTCTCTCTCTCACTGTCCACTCTGCCTGTCAAAAAAAAAAAATCAAAAAAAAAAATCAAAAAGATACCCAGCAACTCAAAAACAAGGTCAAAATGGAATGCTATCCTCTCCACAAATCTGCTCTTCTCCCACTGTTCCCAATGTCAAATTAACAAAACCATCCTTCCAATAGCTGAAGCCAAAACTGATTAGACCTTTATGCCTTAATGTTCCTTCAGCTCTCATTCTTCTTCAGTAATTATTTCTCACCACCTTGTATTATGATTCTTACTTTTTTTTTTTTTTTTTTTTGGTGCCTTCTACTTACAAAAGAATTCTTTGAGGGTAGGGGAATGTATTATTTATCTGCACCTACAAAATCTAACACAGTGTATGTGGATTATTTGTATGAAGACACAGGAATGGAATGGCTCCTTCTGCAGAAAAAGACTTGGAAGTAGGAAAGTATATTTCGGATAGATTTCTATTGAATCCTTAGTACTAATTCAGATAGAATAGGTTGTACCTTAGTAATAATTCCCAAATTCCAGCAGCACTTCACTTCCTGCTCACTCTATTTGTCAAACCCAGGTCACTGTTAGCCAGGAGACTCAATGCAATCTGGTCTCTCATATGGGTGGCAAGGACCCAAGCACTTAGCCATTTTGAAGCATTCCCTGCTGCTTCCTGGGGTACCCAGTAGCAGGAAGCTGGAATCAGGAGCATGGCTGATACAGGAACCCAGACATTCCAGACATGTGACGTGGGCTTCCCAAGTGGCATCTTAACCATTGCTCCAAATGCTAACCTCTAGAAATAATTTTTAAATGAGCAAAAATCCCAAGATAGTTGAAATAAAAATGACATTGTTGATAATTATTGATATTGGGTGATAACTGTACAGGGACTCATTCTTTTTTTTTTTAAGATTTATTTTATTATTTGAAAGACAGAGAGGTCTTCCATCCACTAGTTCACTCCCCAAATGACCGTAACAGCAAGAGCGGAGCTGATCTGAAGCCAGGAGCCAGGAGCCAGGAGCTTCTTCTGAGTCTCCCACGTGGGTGCAGGGGCCCAAGGACTTGGGCCATCTTCCACAGCTTTCCCAGGCCGTAGCAGAGAGCTAGATCAGAAGTGAGGCATCCGGGACTCCAACCAGCGCCCATATGGGATGCCGGCACTACAGCAGCAGCCTTACCTGCTACACCACAGTGCTGCCCTCCCCTCCTTTTTTTTAAAAAAGATTTATTTTAATTTATTTGAAAGAGTTACAGAGAGAGGTAGAGACAGAGAAAGAGAGAAAGCTCTTCCACCTGATGTTTCACTCCCCAGATGGCTGAAACGGTTAGAGCTAAGCCGATCTAAAGCCAGGAGCCAGAACTTCTCCAGGGTCTCCCACGTGGGTGCAAGGGTCCAAGAACTTGGGCCATCCTCTGCTGCTTTCCCAGCAGCATTAGCAGAGAGCTGGATGGGAAGGGGAGCATCCAGGACTAGAACCGGTGCCCATATGGGATGTCAGCACTGCAGGCCAGGGCTTTAACCGGCTGCACCATAGCGCCGGCCCCCTCCTTCCTTTCTTATTCTTTAATTTTCACAATGACATACTTTTAGATTATTTTTTAATCATAAGATTAACCCTCCGCTAAGAACTCAACAAATAATAATAAGAAAAAAACACTGTATCTCGACAGGAGAGACAAGGGCTGTAGATAATAATCAAGTCTTAAAATGTCAATTTTGCTTATATTACATTTTTTTGTATTCTATTAGTTACCACAGATCAGGGAAAACATATGGCATTTGTCTTTTTGGGACTGGCTCATTTTACTTTTCTAATGGTTTCCAGCTGCATCCACAAATAACTAAATCTTTAAAAAAAAAAAAAAGCGCCTCTCATTCCAAGCAACAGTATGTTAACTCTGATCTGCATTCTCCACCTGTGAAAATGAACTTCCTTGCTAGGAGAACCACAGACTTGCAAAGTACTATCTACGGGTCTTTAGGAATGTAACTTCACCAGTTAGGCCTGCCTCTTTCATCACTCAGGAGTCAGAGCAGCAAAGCGGCCAAATACGGTGACAGGAAAGAGCTAGGCCTGAACCTGCTGGAAACTCTCAGCGTCACTGTCAGCGAGGGAAAGGCTTGAACAGGGAAGGAGAGTATGTCCACTCGTGTGGTGGAGGACACAAGGGGAAACCTTTACCAAATTCCTTTTAACACAGGTATAGAACAGCCAGGCCTGGGCTTTCTTTGCACTACTCCTCTTGTCTTGTCTAATGATTTTCATTAAACCATTCGACGGAAGATTCAGAGTTTGGGCATGACTAATAAAGTCATCTGATACTTATTTCCAACACAAAAACATTATCATTAAAAAAAAAAAAAAGATTTACTTATTTGAAAGGCAGAGTTAGAGAGAGAGGAGAGACTGGTTCACTCGCCAAATGGCCCCAATGACTGGGCTGGGCCAGGCCGAAGCCAGGAGCCAGGAGCTTCTTCCAGGTCCTTCATGTGGGCAGCACGGGCCCACAGCATCGGGCCATCTTCCACTGCTTTCCCGGGCGCATTAGCAAGGAGCTGGATTGAAAGTGGAGCAGTGGGACTTGAACGGCACCCATATGGGATACTAGTGTTGCGGGCCGAGGCTTGACACACTGAACCACAGCACTAGCCCCAAAACATTATCTTTAAAAAATAAGGGGCAGACATGGGCACATTGGGTTGAGCCACCGTTTGGGACATCAGCATCCTGTATCAGAGTGCCAACTCCAGGCTCAACCGCTCTGCTTCCAACCCAGCTTCCTGAAATGCATCCTGGGAGGCAACAAAGGATGGCCCAAGTATTTGGGTCCCTGCCACCCACACAGGAGACCGGATGGACTTCCAGGCACCTGGCTTCAGTCTGGCCCAGCCCTGGCTGTTGCAGGCATGCGGGGGAGTGAACCAGCATCTGGAAGATAACTTTCTCCCTCCCTCCCTACACCCACTCCCATCACTCTTTCAAGTAAATGAAAATAAATAAAAACTAAACAATAAGCACGCTGCCATGCTACTAGAAACAAGGAAAGCAACAGTTATCTTAGAGATGGATTTTACAGTAAAGCTGATTTTTCCGCCCAAAAGTTTCAAAAAGACTCAAATCAAGATCCCTAAGCTAAGGGCTGGCGTTGTGGCACAGCAGGTTAAGCTGCCAGCTGCAAAACCAGTATCTCATGTGAGTGCCTCTCTGTGTTCACTTCTCCACTTCTGACCCAGCTCCCTGCTAATGTGCCTGGGAAAGTAGCAGAAGGCAGCCCAAGTGCTCGGGCCCCCGCCAGCCATGTGGGAGACCCAGATGGGAGTTCCATACTCCCAGGTTCAGCCTGGCCCAGCTTCAGCCATTGCAGCCATTTGGGGAGTGAACCAGCAGATGGAAGATCCCTCTCTCTCCTCTCTTCTATCACTCTTTCAATTAAATAAACAAATCTTAAAAAAAAAAATCCCAAACTCAAGATGATCTGAGATAAATCCTAAATCTACAGCGAGATTTAATGGGTGGCTGCTCCAGGTTCTAAAGCATCCAGTGCAACTTCTGTACAAAGTTCAAATACTTTCTAGCAGTGAAACAGTTTGGCAGAAATGTTGGGTCAGTTTGGAGACCAGCTCACCACTCGTAATTGTCGAGCCCACAAGGAATTTAACTAAACGCTGAGGAGTTCAAACAAAGCCACTCACTAAATTAGAACCTAATAGGATTCCTAAATGCAGTGTTTCATTAGTATCTAACCCCATCTCTCCCATCCTTTATTCATTCAACAAACTTGTATTGAGTTGCTAGGGTATGGGAAGGAATGCCAAGAAGTAAAATTGGGACAGGGTTTTAAGAATTAGTTCTTGTTCTCCATGAATCTGGTCTAGATAAAACAAACAACCGATCCCAAAAAACAGATTGGCAAACGAAAAGTTAAAACATAATGCGTTAGGCATCCTAACAAGGATACAGGAAAAGCCATTCTCATACATGAGTTGACAGTTTCCTTTCCGGGGAACAATACCGTATTTGCTTTGCTAAGTGGCTAGGATATTTTAAACGCAAGCTAACAAAACAAAACCCTCTCCCGCCTTAATGACAGCTTAGCAGTACTAAAGCTCATTGCTAGCCCTCTCCCAGGCTCTCAAAGGTCTCTAGAGGCTGCAACCCCTCCGCCACCCAGCGGGGACAGACAATGCCCAGACTACCAAGGTCAGTCCCAAAGGCGCAGAGAGCGGAAATTGGAAATGGATCTTCCAGGTATGTTGGGGAACCCTCCCCTACATACCCACCTCACATCAAAGCACCAAGGGCGCCGCCTCCAGCCTCGGGGGCCTGGCGTCGCCGCTTTCGGGGGTTCTTGGACCCCTCTTCCTCATCGATCCAGTTCACTGTTTCGTGTTGCTCCCCTAAACCGAGCTCCCCATTGTGGAGTGAGTGAGGAAGGGGTGCGCTTCGAGGTGGGGAAACGCACCACAGGGGAGGTGCTGTCAGCGGGGTGTGCATGGAGGTGTCGGTGTCTTAGGGCAGGGCAAAGGCCCGAGAGACCACCAGTAGGGCGGAGCTTTGGACATTTGGGGTTTTATACAGGCGAGCTATTGTGTGGGGGTCTCTAGAGATAGCCGTTTCCGGGGGATTCATGCCACGAGGAAAGCAGAGGAGTTATCCAACGGGATGCCCCAGTGGAGATCTCTCTAGGGGGCTCTTTCCTGGGAGAAGTGTACTGCGGGGATGGGGATGTCATAATAGGGGTCTCGCAGGCAGCCGCTATGGTGCTGTCCGCAGAGGAGCCACTGAGAGGGCGCCGTTCCTGGGAAAACGTTCCTCACCGAGCCGTTTAGCAAACCACCGTCGGCGAGGAAGCCATGTCGGGCCACGCCCTGCGGCGGGAGGCGTCGCCGGACCCCGACAGCCCGCATCCCCAGCCTGGGGCCCCTCTCTGGCCTCGGCCCCGCGTACCTGACGGAGGGCGACCCGCGGCCGGAACCGCCGGAGGACCGCGCGCGGGGCAGCTCCAGCCGGCGCGGGGGGTACACGTCCATGGCGGCGGGCGGCGGAGGAGGACGGCGCCGTTGCGAGGGTCGCTCAGGCCCGCTACGGCCGGGCGGGGCGGAGGGGCGTGCCGGGTGGGAGGGGCCGGGCACGCGGGGGCACGTCGGAGCGGGGGCGGGGCGGACGAGCGCAAGGAGCGCCGACAGGGGCGTCGGGCCGCCTCGGGGAGGTGGGGCTGCGCCCGGACAGCGGCAGCGCCCTCCTTAAGCTCCCAGGCTCTCGGGCCCGGAGGTGGGGGCACGGGCGGCCAGGGCGGGGGTTGCCGCCGCGTCGCTTTGCCCTCTCCTCAGGGCCCGCATCAAGGAGGGAGGCACAGCGCGACTCCCCCCCGGCCGCGCACACGGATGCGCCCGGGGCGGGGCCTCGCGGCAGCCCCGCCCACTCCGCCCCCGCCCCTCGGGCTCCGGGCTCCAGGCTCCAGCGAAAGCCGGGATCCGGGGCGCTCCAGTCCGGGTGCCTGGCGCCTTTCCCGGGGCTCCAGGCGGGTGTCTTGCCGCTGTTTCCTCACCTGCAGCGTATCAGGGGCGCACCCACCTTTGAAACATCCAGGTGGTTCCTAGCGGGCCTCCGGGTAGCGCTGCGCACCCATCTGTGCCCAGGCCACAGCCGTGAGAGGCTCACTGGATCCCGGGGGACCCCTCGCCGGCACCGGGAAGGTCCTGGCTCTCGCGTTTCCGAATGCGGGCCCGTAGACAGTTAATCTCATCGAGCTCCGGCCTTTTCGTGTGTAGGATGGGGAAACGCTTCGCTGACGGGGTGGCCAGGCGTCTTGTACCTACAAGGTGTGTGTAATAATTTGGCCCTGCGTCATGCATTGATTTGTTAGGATGCCCGAAATGTCCTCTCCATCTTTTTATAGTGAATTTTCAATAATTAGTTTGCGCCTTTTTGCCGCCACAGGAATTGACGCTACCTCCATAAATAAAAACCTGATCATGCCTAGGGGGTCTCCGAGAATTTAGCTGAGGGAAAAACCAAAAGGAGCCAGTGGGAATTAAAAATTCTTGTTTTTCATGTTCAAGAAAAGAACGACTTTTGGCTCAAGTCCCAAGTCGTGAACAAAAACCCACCATTATTTAGAGGTTGCTTCGCCACACGCTCTGCAAGTCAGCCAATCAGCGACAGCCTCACTCCAGGGGTTTATGCTCGTGGAAATCAACCAGTCAAGAGCGGCTTCACTCGCTAACGGCGCTTCTGGAAGTTGGTAAATCAACGACGGCCCCACGCTTCCGAGAGCCAGCCAATCCTTGAAGCTGTGAGCTCCAGACAATAGCCGATCAGCAAAAGCCTCACACCCGCAGCCAGACCTCCGAGAGTCAGGGGGTCCTTCGTGGTCCACGAACACAGCCGAGAGCCCACCCATCGCTGCACACCCCGCCTTCTTAAAGACCACCCATCCCTGAGGGCCCGGCTTTCCGAAGCCTTCAATAAGAGCCGCTCTAGCTTTGTTCACCGAGGCTCTCCCTTCAACTCTTTGTTCCAAACAGATGAGAAATTTTTATTTTGCATCGGATATTTAATTCAATTGGGGGGTGTTTGTTTTCTGCAAATCTGAAGTTTTAAACTCAAGATTCACTCTGTTAGGGGCCGGCGCTGTGACGCAGCGGGTTAAAGCCCTGGCCTGCAGTGCTGGCATCCCATGTGGCCGCCGGTTTGAGACCCGGCTGCTCCACTTCCGATCCAGCTCTCTGCTATGGCCTGGGAAAGCAGTGGAAGATGGCCCAAGTCCTTGTGCCCTTGCAACCGCGTGGGAGACCCGGAAGAAGCTCCTGGCTCCTAGCTCCTGGCTTTGGATCGGCGCAGCTCCTGCCGTTGCAGCCAATTGGGGAGTGAACCATCGGATGGAAGCCCTCTCTCTCTCTCTCTCTCTCTGCCTCTCCTCTGTATAACTCTGACTTTTAAATAAATAAATATTTTTTTTAATTCACTCTATTAATGGTTAGGTATGGGTTTGGACTTCTAATGGAACCAAATGATGCAGCCATGAAATTTTTTTTTTTGACTATAACCTTTGCTAGGACTGCAATTAGCTATTTTGTTTGTTTGAAAGACAGAGGCAGAGACTGAAGCCAAGGCCCAGGAGCATCTTTCTCGTCTCCCACATGGGTGCAGGGGCCCCAGGACTTGGGGCATCCTCAGCTGCTTTTCCAGGCGGTTAGCAGGGAGCTGGATCAGAAGTGAAGCAGCTAGGACTCGAACCAGGGCCCATATGGGATGTTAGTGTCACAGGCGGTGGCTTAACCCACTACACCACAGTGTCAGCCCCCGGATGAATCTTATAAACATGCTAAATAGAAGAGTCAATCAAAAAGACCACATACTATATGATTTTAATTAAAGGAAATTTTCAAAGTAAGCAAATTCATAGAAAGATAGTGGTTGCCTAGGGCTGGGGAGGTGGAGGAGAAATGGGAAATGACTGCTAATAGTTGCAGGGTTTTTTGTTGGGGTGATAAAATATTCTAAAGTTGATGGTGGTAGTGATTGCACAACTCTGGGTGTATACCCCTTGAGTTGTTCTAAAAAACTGACAATAGGGCCTGATGTTTGGCACAGAAGTTAAGAGTGGTTAAGCAGTTATGCCCACATTCAGTATGGGAGTGCCTGAGCTCATGTCCAACTCTGATTCCATACTAGCTTCCTGCAAATGCACACTCTGGGAGGCAGCAGGTGATGACTCAAGTACCTCGGTCCCTGCCACACACATGGGAGACCTGGACTGAGTTCCCCATGCCTGCCTTGTTGCAGGCATTTGAAGAGTAAACCAGCAGATAGAAGAACTCTCTCTGTCACTCCCTCTCTCTCTCTAGAACTCTGCCTTTCAGATAAATTTTTTTAAAAATTCATCCATGTTGTAGCATGTGTTGGAATTTTGTTCCTTTTAGTTGTTCAATAATATTCCATTTACCTTGTCTTATCCATTTACCAATTAATGAATATTTGAGTTTCCAATTTTTTCCCCATTAATGTTGTTATAAACATTTGTGGACATAAGTGTTTGGTTCTCTTGAGTATGTACTTAAGAGTGGATTTCTGGATCATGTGGTAATTATTTTTTAAAAGATTTATTTATTTGAAAGGCAGTGCTACAGAGAGGGAGAGACAGACAAAGAGAAAGAGATCTTCAGTCTGCTGGTTCACACCCCAAATGGCTGCAATGGCTGGGGCTGGGCCAAGCCAAAGCAAGGAGCCAGGAACCAGGTGCTTCCTTACGGTCTCTGATGTGGGTACAGGGGCCCAAGCACTTGGGTCATTAGCAGGAAGCTGGATCAGAAGTGGAGCAGCTATGACTCTAATCAAAGCCAACATGGGATGCTGGCACCACAGGCAGTGGCTTTACCCGCTATGCCACAGCACCGGCCCCATCATGTGGTAATTCTACATTGAACCTTTTGAGGAACTGCCACACAATTTTCCAGAATGGCTGTTCCATTTACATTCCCACAAACAATATCCTCCTTAACACCTTTGATTTTAGTTATCCCATTGTGAATGAAGTGGTATCTCACTATGGTTTTAATTTATACTTTTTTCTGATCACTAATATGTTGAGCATATTTTCATGTGCCTATTAGTTATTTGTATATCTTCTTTGGAAAATGTCTGTTCAGATCTTTTACCAATTTTTAATTAGATCATTCATCTTTTTATTATTCTATTTATTTTTTAAAGATTTATTTATTTATTTGAAAGGCAGAGTTACACACACACACAGAGAGAAGGAGAGGCAGAGAAAGAGAGGTCTTCCATCCGCTGGTTCACTCCCCAGTTGGCTGCAACAGTCATAGCTGGGCTGATTTGAAGCCAGGAGCCAGGAGCCAGGAGCTTCTTCTAGGTCTCCCACGCGGTGCAGGGGTCCGAGCACTTGGGCCACCTTGTATTGCTTTCCCAGCCCATAGCAGAGAGCTGGATTGGAAGTGGAGCAGCCAGGTCTCCAACCAGTGCCCATATGGGATGCCAGCACTCAGGAGGCAGCTTAACCCGCTACACCACAGTGCCAGCCCCTATTATTCTATTTTTTAAATATTTATTTATTTGTTTGAAATCAGAGTTAGAGAGAGGGGGAAGAGACAGAAAGATAAAGAGAGAGGAATCTTACATCTGCTGGTTCACTCTCCAGAGATTGCCATGGCCAGAACTGTGCCAAACTGAAGCCAGGAGCCAGGAGCTTCTTCCAGGTCTCTCACATGGGTAACAGGAGTCCAAGCACTTGGGCTATCTTCCATTGTTTTTCCTGGGCCTTTAAGGAGCTGGAAGAGAAATGGAGCAGTTGAGACTTGAAGTGCATTCCCATAGGTGATGCAGGACATCACAAACTTCGATTAACATGCTGCACCACAGTGCTGGCCCCTGTGTTACCCATTTTTAATTTGTGTATGTTTTGTCCCCAAACGCCAAAATGCAAGTGTGAATGTCATGATGAATCTTCCCAACTGTGCACATTTACATATTAATGAGGAAAAGCTCATTTGCATAGTATGCAAGTGTTCATTCAGTACTGAAAATGATGAAAAGCCAAATATAAACTATAGACTAACAGCAAAGCATAAAATGTGTGATTCTTTTCAACTTGTACTAAAGGAAGTGATAAAATAATTTTCCATTGAGAGAAATTCAAATGAAGAGGATAAAAATAATTGCAGCAGAAGTTATAATGATCTCTCATACTGTGTATTATCATCATCATCATTTAGAATATTTTCTGATTCCAAAATTGAAAGCAAATTTTTGAAATGCCAGGAAAAAATCAACTTCAATATTAAAAACATAATAACTTTATTTATTTTTTATGTTTATTTATTTTCATCTTACTTGAAAGACAAAGCAGGAAAGACAAAGAGGGAAATAGAGATAGAGACATCTTCCATCTGCTGGTTTATTCCCCAAATGCCCACAACAGCCAGGTCTGGGCCATGCCAAAGCCAGGAGCCGGGAACTGCATACAGCTCTCCCATGTGGGTGGCAGGGACGCAGGTACTTGGGCCATCATCGGCTGCCTTTCCTGGGTGCCTTAGAAGGAAGCTGGATGGGAAGCAGAGTAGCCGGGACTCAAACCAGCAGCCGATAGGGGTGCAGGCATCTTAAACAGCGGCTGAGCCAATTGTACCACAATGCCCTCCCCAGACTCCATTTGTTGTTTCAGGGATTATTAAAAGCTCTAAATGCCTTGCCTTTTAGTAACATAGCCATAGATGCAACTAATCACAATGCCAGAAAATTACCCCTTTCTTGTGAGATAGTTTCTTGTGAAAAAGCCTTGCTTGTACATTGTTTTGAGTAAAATTCCTTCCAGATGAGATTTCAGGAACAAGAGCAAATTTTTGCAGATTTTCCTATTGAGTTGGGAGTTACTGAGAAAAATCATACTGCTTTAGTTGGAGGGAATACAAATAAAATTGTGGTAGCTGTTTGCACAATGTTTATTTAAAGTTGAGATAAAGCTTGAATGAGTCCATGAAAGATGTTGACTGTCCTGTTCACATTCTGCTGCTCAAACAGCATCTGGTTTCCTTTCTATTGACACTGAAGCAATTGTCATGAAGTTGTTCTCTTACATCAGCATTTAAATGATTCAAACTGAACAGTTAAGAGATTTTTGTGATTTCGTTGGCATTCTTCAATTCTTTCCCATTCAAAACCCATTAACTATCGTTAATATAGGGAGCTGAGTGCATCCTCAGTTTATTTGAAGCACTGAAATAATACTTTCGATTTTTTTTTTTTTTTTTGACAGTCAGAATGGACAGTGAGAGAGACAAAGAGAAAGGTCTTCCTTTGCTGTTGGTTCACCCTCCAATGGCCACCGCGGCCGGCGCGCTGCGGCCGGCGTACCGCGCTGATCCGATGGCAGGAGCCAGGTGCTTCTCCTGGTCTCCCATGGGGTGCAGGGCCCAAGCACCTGGGCCATCCTCCACTGCACTTCCCTGGCCACAGCAGAGAGCTGGCCTGGAAGAGGGGCAACCGGGACAGAATCCGGCGCCCCGACTGGGACTAGAACCTGGTGTGCCGGCGCCGCAAGGCGGAGGATTAGCCTAGTGAGTTGCGGCGCCGGCTACTTTCGATATTAAGAAAAGGCTCCCAAAATTCTTAATGACTTTTGAAATAACCCAGTAAGGGAAACATACTTATTTCTTGTTCATAGCTTATAATATCTTTTTGGTAAGAGGAGCATGCCAACAGAAAAAAGAGCAGAGTATTATTCAGGCACTCCATTGCTTAACTGTTGAGTGCACTGAGGAACTAACTGATGAAGAGAAATTTATTCCTTTCATGTCAAGACTGTTCTTGAAAGGGACCTGACTTAGGAACAAGAAAGGAAATTCTGACTTGAAGTGCATAATTGTTACAGCATTTGTCATGACTACCTTTTGAAATGGGTTTCATCCCCTTAAAATTTTATTCTTTTACATGGATATTGCTAAGTACTCTTCTAGCATTGAATCAAGTAAAAGCATTGTGTTTAATACTGAAGAAGAAAGGAATAAAAATAGGGGCTGGTGTTGTTAATTGTAAGCCACTGCTTATAATTACAGCATTCCATATCAGAGCACTGGTTTCAGTCCTGGCTGCTCTGCTTCTGATCCAGCTCCTGACTAATGCATTCAAGAAAGTAGAAGAGGATTGCCCAAGTGCTTGGACCCCAGCTACCCACATGGGAGACTTGGATAGAATTCCAGGCTCCTGGCTTTGGTCTGGCCCAGCCCCAGTCGTTGTGGACATTTGGGCAGTGAACCAAAAGATGGAAGATTCTCTCTCTCTCTCTTTCTCTCTCTCTCTCTCTCTCTGTGTGTGTGTGTGTGTGTATGATTTTGCATTTCAAATAAATATATATATATATAGTAAAATGCTGCTGCTTTTTTTTTTGCAGTGGACAGCATTTTTTAAGTTTATCAATCAAGAGATGCAACATAATCCTGAAGATAGTATTTGTCTCAACAAATCAAATTTGAAGAGCAATTCTAAAGGTTGTTAACTTTATCCTGGAATAGCCCATATTGAAGTACCTGGAATATGTTCAGTTTACTGACCCATAATAGTGTTGAGCATGTTTTCTAGTTAATGAGTGTTAAATGGATAAAAGGATGAAGTAGGTTATGTGACCATTGTTGAAGTTATGTTATAATGAAAAGGCACAATGATTGTTATATATTAATGTTAGCCGTCGCAAAACACATCAAACACCGGAGTAAGAGAAAGGGTTTATTGGGGAATACCCAACAGAGCGGAGTGAAGGGACGGCGAAGGGAAAAAAAAAAAAGTATAAGAGAGCCAGAGGAGAGGAGCTAGTGAGGAAAGAAGATAGAGCAGAGAAGAGAGGAGGAGAGGAGAGCAGAGAGCAGGAGAGGAGAGCTAAGAGAGCACGTGTTCAGAAACAGCCCCTTTTAAAACTTTGCATGAGGGCGGGCAGGGAAGCAGGAAAAGCTGGCTACAACTGCGCCAGTTTCCTAACAATGGTTATATCTGCAAGGAATTTAATAAACAAATTCCAAAAACCAAAAACTGTTAAATAAAATGGTAAGGGCAGGTATTTGATGTAGCAGCTAAGTCTCTGCTTGGGACACCCACATTCCATACTGGAGTGCCTACTTTAGGTCCCAGCCCCTGAGCTGCTCTCCATTCTAGCTTCCTGCAAGTGCACACCCTGGGAGGCAGCAGATGATGGTTCAAGAACCTGGATCCCTGACACCCTCGTGGAGACCCAGAATGAGTTCCAGGCTCCTGGTTTAGGCCTGACACAGCCTCAGTTGTTACAGGCATTTGGAAGACCTCTGTCTGTCTGTCTTTCAAATAAATACAAATAAAGGGGCCGGCGCTGTGGCGTAGTGGGTAAGGCCACCGCCTGCAGTGCTGGTGTCCCATATGGATGCTTGTTCGGGTCCCGGCTGCTCCACTTCCGATCCAGCTCTCTACCGTGGCCTGAGAAAGTGGTGGAAGATGGTTCCAAGTCCTTGGGCCCCTGCACCCACACTGGAGACCTGGAAGAGGCTCCTGGCTTCAGATCAGTGCAGCTCCGGCCGTTGCAGCCAATTGGAGAGTGAACCAACGGATGGAAGACCTCTCTCTCTCTCTCTTTCTGCCTTTCCTTCTCTCTCTGTGTAACTCTGACTTTCAAAAAAAAAAACTTAAAAAAATAAATATACAAATAAAATTTTTTGGAACATGTAATGTTTATGGTGTTTCAAGTCACTAGGTTTGAGGATAATTTGTCATGCAGCGATCAATAGCTAAGGCAGCTTGACAGCAATTCCATAAAGTAAGAAAGAGAATAGATCCATTATACAAATGAGAAAACTGAGGCTCAAGGTTAAGTGACCTGCCCAAATAAGCCTCAAAGGAGATTTTTTTTCCTTTGAGAAATCAAATTTCATTGAAATTTCCACAATAGAGGCATCACAACTCAGCAAATCCCCTCAGTCCTCCCTGAACTCCCTTCCCAGCCCAACATTCCATCATCTTCTCTCAAAAATGCTCAAGCCTGCCCCACTTCACACCCCCACTCTACATATCGTCCTTTGAATTTCCTGCTAAGCAAAGCAAAAGCTGGCTATGCTAGAACTGAGCTTTGGATTCCAGATCTTTCTCTGACCCCCATGTTCCTAAATACTCTGCCTTTTAGAAGGGGCTTTCTGAGAATGGCATTAGCAATGGAGAAAACAACAAACGCAAAAGAGCAAGGGTTTGCTTCTGAGAGAGCAGATGGACAGTGGTTCTGCATGGCTCAGATCAGAACTCGGAAATGAGCTGACAGCTGTGTGTGGGAACCAGGCCATGCCAGTGATTTGTACTCTTAAAATTTATTTACTTTATTTGAGAGGCAGAGAGCTCCCATCCACTGATTCATTCCCCAAATACCCACCACAGCCAAGGCTGGGCCAGGCCAAAGTCAGGAGCCAGAACTCAATCAGTCTCTGATGTGGATGGCAGGGACTCAAGAACTGGGGCCATCATCTGCTACCTCCCAGGGTGTTCATAAATGGGAACCTGCAACTGACAGTGAAGCCAATACCCAAACCAGGCTGGCTTGCTTGCTTGCTTGCTTGCTTTCTTTCTTTCTTTTTTAAAGAACACTTTTAACTATCTGTTGATCTCATTTCCATATTCAGTATTGATCTCTCTTCTGAGATTTCTTTTTTTTTTTTTTAGAGATTTATTTATTTATTTGAAAGGCAGAGTTACAGAGAGGCAGAGGCAGAGAAAGTGGTCTTCCATCCACTGCTTTACTCCCCGGATGGCCACAATGGCCAGAGCTGGGTCAATCCAAAGCCAGCAGCTTTTGCCAGGTCTCCCACATGGTTGCAGGGGCCCAAGGACTTGGACCATATTCTACTGCTTTCCCAGGCCATAACAGAGAGCTGGATTGGAAGTGGAGCTGCTGGGACTTGAACCTGTGCCTATATGGGATGCCGGCACTGAAGGTGGCAGCTTTACTCACTATGCCACAGTGCCGGCCCTTACCCAAGGCATTCTAATATGGGATGCAGGTATCCTAAGCAATGTGGTTTTTTTGTTTTGTTTTTAAGATTTTATTTATTTATTTGAGAGATAGAGTTATAGAGAGACCTTTCATCCCCAGTTTCACTCCCCAAATGGCCGCAATGGCAGGAGCTGGGCCGATCTGAAGCCAGGAGCCAGGAGTTTCTTCGGGTTCTCCCATATGGGTGCAGGGGCCCAAGCCCTTGAGCCATCTTCCACTGCTTTCCCAGGCCATTAATAGAAACCTAGATGGGAAGTAGAGCAGCCAGGACTTGAACTAGCAACCATATGGGATGCTGGCGCTGCAGGCAGAGGCTTAGCTTTCAATGGTACAGCGCTGGCCCCGATATTTGGAATTTTCAGAACACCTTTTGGTAGTTTAGCAAATATTGTTGGTGCTCCTTAGCACTTCACTTTCTTGCATGCTGGCTCGTCTTCCACAGTCAGCAGGCTAGAAGGGCTGCAGAATTAATGGTTGATGGGCATCTTCAATCAGTGACAGAGAGGAGTTGGGTGAATATCCCAGCTCCTCACTCCTCAGGTGGGACAACTCTGAGGCACGTGTTCCAAGCTGCTCTTTCCCAGCACGATTAAGCTCCAGGTGCCTACTTGCACCCTCCTGGTGGCTTTTCCCGGGATTGCGTCCCAAGCACGGTTCTTGCCCTCAAAATCATATCTTACGTCTGCTTTTGAGCAGCAGGAGGAGTGACTATAAACTAACACAGAAAGAGTAAGAAATAAGATATACTATGCTCATTAAAATGTTTATTAAAATATCACTTTTCCCAAATTACTCAAAGAATTAAATACAATTTCCAACAGAATCCTAACAGAATGTTGTTAGGGAGACATAATATGATTCTTGGGGCCAGCACTGTGGCGTAGCAGGTAAAGCTGCCATCTGCAGTGCCAGCATCCCATATGGGCGCTGGTTCGAGTCGTGACTGCTCCACCTCTAATCCAGCTCTCTTCTGTGGCCTAGGAAAGCAGTAGAAGATGGCCCAAGTCCTTGGGAGACCCAGAAGAAGCTCCTGGCTTTGGATCCATGCAGCTCCAGCCGTTGCGACCATTTGGAACATGAACCATCAGATGGAAGACCTCTCTTTCTGCTTCTGCCTCTCTGTAATTCTGCCTTTCAAGTAAATAAATCTTTTTTAAAAAAAAGTACAAAAAAAGGTACTTAAGGTCATTACTAACAAAGTTACATGCCCTAGCAAATAGCAGAATTTGTTATAAAGCTATTAGTAACTAAGATTTACCATAAAATTATCATAATGGAACAGGTAGAGGTAAACAGACCCCTGTTGTGAAATAAATGGGGCATTACAAATCAGTCAGGAAATTGGTGTGTTAATCACTAAATAGTGATTTGACTTGTATACAGAATAACTGCAGATAAGTTAAATATGAAAAGCAAAAACTATGGGGTGAGCTTTCAGCCTGATGGTTAAAGATGCCCATGTCCTGGGGCTGGCATTGTGGAGCAGCAGGTTAAGTTGCCACTTGCAATGCTGGTCTCTCACAACAGAGAGCTGGTTCATGTCACAGCTGCTCTGCTTTGGATCCAGCTCCCTGCTAATGTGCCTGGGGAAGCAGCAGAAGATGGCCCAGGTGTTTGGGCCCCTGTCACCCAAATGAAAGACTCAGGTGGACTTCCTGGCTCCTGGCTCCTGGCTTTGGCCTGGCCCAAGCATTTGAGGAGTTGAGGAGTGAGCCAGTGATGGAAGAAATTTCTCTCTCTCTCTCTCTTTTTAACTAATTAATTAATTAATTTGCAAGGCAGAGTTACAGAGAGAGGGAGAGACAGAGAGAGACTGAGATCTCCCATCTGCTGGTTCACTCCCCAAGTGGCTGCAACAGCCAGGGCTGGGCCAGGCCAAAGCCAGGAGCCTGGAATGTCATCCGGGTCTCCCATGTGGGTGCAGGGGCCCAACAACTTGGGTCATCTTCTGCTGCTTTCCCAGGTACATTGGCAGGGAGTTGGATAGGAAGTGGAGTGGAGCAGCTTGGTCTAGAGCCAGCACCCATATGGGATGCCAAGGTTGCAGGTGGTGGCTTTACCCTCTATGCCACAATGCTGGCCCCAAATAATTTTTTTTTTAAGATGCCCGTGTCCCACACCAGAGAACTTGGGTTTAATACCCAGCTCCAGCTCCTAACTCCAACTTTCTGCTAGCATAGACCTGGGGAGGCAGCAGTGATGGCTCAGTCATTGGAGTCTTGCAGTTCTCGTGGGAGATCTGGATTGGGTTCCCGGCTCTGGGTACAGGAGTGAACCAGCAGATGAGGATTCTCTGTCTGTTTCTCTGTCTTGTCTTCTGTCTCTCTGCCTCTCATTTTTTTTTAAAGAAAGAAAAGCAAAAACTTGAAGTTACATGATATCTTTAAAAAATCATATATCTAAATAAAGGACTGATATATTTGACCAAATCAAAATTCAGAACATCTGTGCAACAACAGTCAGCACAACCAAGTTAACTATCCAGGCTGTAACATGGATGAAACTTGAAAGCATTATGCTAAGGGAAAGAAACCGGCTGAAAAGACTATGTAGTGTGTGGCTGCATTTATATGCAAGATCCAAAATCAGCAAATCTGTAGAGACAGAACATAGATGAGTAGCTGCTAGAGACTTGAGGGAGAGAGAGAACAGGGAATGACTACTAATAAGTATGGAGTTTTGTTGGGGATTGATAATCATGCTCTAAAATTAGATTGTATGATGCTTGCACAGCTCTGGACATATCTAAAACCCACTGAACTTCATACTTTAAATGACTAATTTATGGTATGTGAATTATATCAAAATAAATTTTTTTTTAAGAAAGCAAGCTACACACTAGGAAAAAAAGGAAAAGATACTTGCAGTGAATATTACTGACAGAATATGTCAAAGGACTTCTATAGGGGCCGGTGCTGTGGCGCAGTGGGTAAACGCCTTGGCCTGAAGCGCTGACATCCCATGTGGGTGCCAGTTTGAGACCCAGCTGCTCTACTTCCAATCCAGCTCTCTGCTATGGCCTGGGAAAGCAGCAGAAGACCTGCACCCATGTGGGAGACCTGGAAGAAGCTCCAGGCTTCGGATCAGCGCAGCTGCGGCCGTTGCGACCAATCGGAGAGTGAATCATCAAATGGAAGATCTCTCTCTTTCTCTCTCTCTGCTTCTCCTCTCTCTGTGTAACTCTGACTTTCAAATAAAATAAATAAAAAAAGAACTTTTATAAAACAATAAGTGAAAATATCTCAATATAAAAATGTACAAAGATTTAAAATGGGCAATTCACAGATGAAGACATGCAATAAAAATTATGTAAACGTGCTCAAACTCATTAGTAATGTGGCAGAAGAAAAATAAAACAATGGGTTACTACCAAATCCATTAATTTGGAAAAGAAATTTAAAGCTTTTGATTACATAGTGTTGCCAGGATATGGAAAAATGGGAACTCTCATACACATCTAGTGGGAGTATCAATTGGCAGAAACTTAGTAATACCTACTAAAACAGAAGATACACACATACTCCTATAACCTAGAAATTCTACTTCTAAGGAAACTCTTGCATATCAGGATGTGTGAGGTATGTTGTTTGTAATAGTAAAATGGGGGAGTACTATCCACCAAGGGGGGAATCAAATGTGGAATAATCATATAATGTAATATATAACAATTAAAATGAATGACTAGGGATAAATTTCAGACGCAAAAGGTGCAATGAGCTACAAAAGAATGTGACATCATTAATGCACATTAAAATAAATATAACCAAAAGAATAGTATACATTGCAGCAAAAGTATAAAAACACAAGAGAGGTTATCTATCTCTGAGATTGCTAAGGTGAACCTAGTGAGGACATCTTTATCTGCAATGCCAGGGTTTCATCCAAACATGACATGTGGGCAATTGGGGGGTGTTACATTAGCCTTTGTTCCTATTCACATGTTTAATTTTTCAAATAAACAAGGAGCATCTCCAGATTACTGAAAAAATATAAAAACAGCCCCATAGAATATGAGCAAATGATATTTACAAACAAACAAATACAAATGGCCCAGGAAGAGATGAAAACACATTCAAAACAAATCCCTATCTAGTGGGTAGCAAGGGAGAAAGTTGCTTCTGTCCCACCCAGAAAACTCAGTCTAAAATACTTTCCCTGGCAAACTAGAAAAAGAAAAATGGAAATGAAAAAAAAAATTGATGAAACAACCATAAACTACCTTAATTGATGAAACAACCATAAACTACCTTTTTTCTTATTAAATTCATTTTCAGTCTGGCTTGAGTGTGGAATTTGTTAGGGCTACATTACTCTGTGCATAAGTTTTACCCTGCAAAAGTTAATTAATGGTAGTTTGGTTCATGTAGAAGGTGCAGTAGTTTATGGTTCACAATAACTTCAAAAACCAGGGCCCCTTCCAGGGACAGGGGCTCCACCGGCCTTTATTCCCTAGGATGCCACACAGTCCTAGATGAGTGTTCCTGCTCCAGTCATCACATATGCATTAAAATCAGCAGGATGGCAGAAAAGGCAAAGAGGCCAAGTGATACCGGCTTTCTCTTAAGGAAGATTCCTGGAAGTGTCCAGGTGATGTGTTTGCTTTCATGTGATATCAGAACCTAATTAGGGCCGGCGCCGTGGCTCACTAGGCTAATCCTCCATCTGTGGCGCCGGCACCCCAGGTTCTAGTCCTGGTTGGGGCGCCGGTTCTGTCCCGGTTTCTCCTCTTCCAGTCCAGCTCTCTGCTCTGGCCCAGGAAGGCAGTGGAGGATGACCCAAGTGCTTGGGCCCTGCACCCGCATGGGAGACCAGGAGGAAGCACCTGGCTCCTGGCTTTGGATTGGCGTAGCTTGGCCTTAGTGGCCATTTGGGGGGTGAACCAGCAGAAGGAAGACCTTTCTCTCTATCTTTCTCTCATTGTCTCTGCCTGTCAAAAAAAAAAAAAAAAAAAAAAAAAACTAATTATACAACCATACCTGGTCAGAAGGGAATCTGAGAAATGTAGTTTTTATTCCTGACAGCTAATTATTGAACAAGTTACCATGTTTGTTTTTCTTTTGGTAAAACAAATAGGGAAGAATGAATATTAGGAGATAAACAGCAGTGTTTGTCATGGATGTTTAAAGAAAATACGGTAATTTTATTTTGATCTGATCCTTCATTAGCATATAGTAAGTGCTGCTGGTGCTCTATCGAGATCCCCTTAACCCTTCGGTACACCCAACCCCAGCTATTGTGAGTGAGTTTTTGGTTGATCTCAGATCACAGCTTCCTCCTTCTGCAGAGAATTGCCCTTGGCCTGCAGTTACCACCTCCTTGCAGTTATATCCACCCTGGAGGAAAGGGAAGACAGCCAAGGACTTCCTGACAAAAGATGAAAAAGCCCAGCTCTTGCTGCAAAGGGGGACCACTCTGCAGATCCAGCCCCCTGTGGGATTAGACTGGGTTCCCACTGGTACCACATTCTCTACTCCTTCCCTGGCATGCATTAATTTTTCCTGCTGCTTTTCCTAACCCTTTTCTATCCTTGTCTCACTTCCTGATGTGTTCTTCCTGAGAGTACATGCTCAGTAAATTATGGCTACATGGATCCCCCCCCCACCAGACTCTGCTTCCAAGGAAACTGACCCCTGACAAGTCCCCATCTATTAGGTAATAGGGGCAAAAATCAAGTTTCTGTCCTGTCCAGCAATCTTAGTCTAGTATAAAAATTCGGTTAGTCTCTTTAGACAATGCGTAATATCTGTGGTAGATTGGCCTATTGTCCTCAATTCTTCACTTCCTTTTTTTTTAAGATTTATTTTATTTTATTTGAAAGTCAGAATTGCAGAGAGGCAGAAGCAGAAAGAGAGAAAGTCTTCCATCCACTGAGTCACTCCCCAAATGACCGCAACAGCTAGAGCTGAGCCATTCGAATGCCAGGAGCCAGGAGATTCTTCTTGGTCTCCCACGTGGGTTCAGGGGCCCAAGAACTTGGGCCATCTTCTACTGCTTTCCTAGGCCAAAGCAGAGAGCTGGATAGGAAGAGGAGCAATGGGGACTTGAACTGGTGCCCATATGGAATGCTGGCACTGCAGGTGGTGGCTTTACCAGCTACGCCACAGCGCCAGCCCCCAACACTCCCTTATTGATATCCATGACTTCCCTCATTGACTTTGAACTTGGCTATGAGACTTACTTGGGCCAATGGAATATTAGTGGATGTAATGTAAGGCCAGGCTTTAAATGAACCTGTGGGTTCGGCTTTGCTCTTGCAAACCGGTTCTCTGTCATCAGAAAGGCATGCCACAGTAGCTGCTGGTTCGAGGATGAGGGAACTTTGTGGAGCAGACTTGAATCCCACCCACGGCCTGCAGCCAAGTCCTATCCATCCCAGTTCAAGCCAGGAGAGCTGCAACTAAACCTCAAAACTATGAGCCTAGAATCAAAGCTTGTTGTTATGAGTCATTGTGTGTGTGTGTGTGTGTGTGTGTTTCAAAGATTTATTTATTTATTTGACAGTCAGTTACACAGAGAGAGGAGAGGCAGAGAGAAAGAGAGAGGTCTTCCATCCGCTGGTTCACTCCCCAATTGGCCGCAACAACTGGAGCTGCGCTGATCCAAAGCCAGGAGCCAGGAGCTTTCTCCAGGTCTCCCACGTGGGTATAGGGGCCCAAGAACTTGGGCCATCTTCTACTGCTTCCCCGGGCCATAGCAGAGAGCTGGATCAGAAGTGGAGCAGCCAGGTCTCGAACCTACCCCATATGGGATAAGGGCGCTTCAGGCCAGGGCGTTAACTCACTGCGCCAAAGAGCCGGCCCCTTTTTGTGTTTTGAAGTTACCTGTTAGGACAGGAAAGGCAAGACTAATAGAGTCTTTCAGGAATAAACCCTCAGATTCTTAGGTTTTGCATCTTTCCTAGACTCAGAAGGCATCTAGTTAACTAAGGAGGTGAGTGTATGTGTCTGTTTCCTACTTGCTCACATCTACAGCTGATAACATCCATTCTTCCTCAGTTTGAACTGGGTTTGATGACTGTCTGTCAGATTTTGTTGTCCCTATGGACACCTCTGAGTCTTCATCCTGCCTCTCTTGTCCCTGCCCATGTTGATCAATCCACCTAGCAGCTCCTGTGGCCTACTCGCTCTCAGCTAGCATTTGTTCTACTGAAGGATCATGGGAATCACAGCAGGAGTCTGGTGGAGGCTGCTCCCCTGCGTGGCCACTCTGTACATGGCTCTTCACTGGGTTCAGTGAAGGCCATCTATAGTGCTGGAATGGAACAAAAGCCTCCTGCCTTTGAAGTCCAGTTGAACTCTTAAACTGCCCCTCTTTCTCCAGGATTCATCTAGAATAGAACAGGGCCTATGTTTTCCATATCCTTTCCCTGCTGCCTCTCCCTCTTTTTCTTCTCTCTCTCTTTTTTTTTTTTTTTATTTTTTGACAGGCAGAGTGGACAGTGAGAGAGAGAGACAGAGAGAAAGGTCTTCCTTTGCCGTTGGTTCACCCTCCAATGGCCGCCCCGGCCGGCGCGCTGCGGCCGGTGCGCTGCGGCCGGCGCACCGCGCTGATCCGATGGCAGGAGCCAGGAGCCAGGTGCTTTTCCTGGTCTCCCATGGGGTGCAGGGCCCAAGCACCTGGCCACAGCAGAGAGCTGGCCTGGAAGAGGGGCAAGCGGGACAGAATCTGGCGCCCCAACCGGGACTAGAACCCGGTGTGCCGGCGCCGCTAGGCGGAGGATTAGCCTAGTGAGCCGCGGCGCCGGCCTCTTTTTCTTCTCTATAATATTTTCAGGCCAAAGTCCAGATTTTGAAAGCATACTATGGAACACACACTGAAATCTGATAGCTCTTTATATGTCAAATGGGAGCTAAAAGAATTTAGAAAATTATTTCCTGCTTGACAGTGCCTTGCTTTGGAGCCTATTGATTTGCAGTCAAATCCTGTTTTGAAATCCAAGGCTGAAAAAAAATAATTCTCTTAGCTTATCTCCTATAATACATGGAATCCTCTCTACCACCCCGGGAGAATGGTTGAATTGTGGTCAGCACAGAGATGTGCTGCCCGGATCCCCTTCAATGAAAAGCAGAGAGTGTGGTCAGCGACAGCATGTAGCTGTCAGCTCCTGTAGGAGCTGCCTCAGCTGCAGAGATGCCTCTTGCAAAGTCGTGCCCTTTCCACGACAGCCTGCAGATAGTGGCTGAGTTAGGTCGATATGTAAGGGCTAGATATTTTGGGCCAACCTGGAACACTCTGATGGGCAATTTTTGCTCAAAAGGTTGTTGCGGAGGCCTGAGTTGTGGTATAACAGGTTAGGTCATCGCCTCCAACACCGGCATCCCATATGGGCACCAATTAGGTCCCCACTGCTCCACTTCCTTTTTTTTTTTTTAAGATTTATTTATTTATTTGAAAGTCAGAGTTACACACAGAGAGAAGGAGAAGCAGAGAGAGATGTCCACCATCCATTGGTTCACTCCCCAGTTGGCAACAATCACCGGAGCTGCGCCAATCTGAAGCCAGAAACCAGGAACGTCCTCAGGGTCTCCCACGTGGGTGCAGGGGCCCAAGGCCTTGGGCCATCCTCCACTGCTTTCCCAGGCCACCAGCAGAGAGCTGGATCAGAAGTGGAGCAGGTGGGACTCGGCACTACACCACAGCGCGCTGGTCCCCTTTTCCACTTCTAATCCAGCTCCCTGCTGATGCACCTAGGAAAGCAGCAGAGGATGGCCCAAGTCCTTAGGCCCCTGAACCCATATGGGAGACCCAGATGACATTTCTGGCTCCTGGCTTTGGCCTGGCCCAGCCCCAGCCATTGCAGCCATCTGGGGAGTGAACCAGTGGATGGAAGATTTCTCTCTCTCTCTTTCTCTCTGTAACTCTTTCAAATACACACACACACACACACACACACACACGCATACATATATATTTAAAGCTCCTTGCTGTGTTAACCAATGCTTTTTTGGGCCTGCATCATGATTTGGAACCTCCAAATTCCTCTCCCCAGTTTGGCTTATGCTTCCTTTTATTCCATAACCCAAACTCCATCTTAGCATCTGATTTCAGAGAATGCAACCTGTGACCTGGATACTTTGATCTGACATAAAGCTCCTTTTACATATGATGAAGTATTATTTAGTCCTATAGAGGAAGGAAACTCTGATACAATATGAATAAAACTGAGGCTGTTGTGCTAAGTGAAATAAGCCAGTATCACAGGGTATTGTTTCCAGGAACCTCTGTGGATACCTAAATCTGGATGCTCCAGTCTCTTACATAAAATGGCCTAATATATGCACACAATCTAAACTCATCCCCCTACATACCTTAAGTCATTTCTAGATTACTTACGATACTTAGTACAAAGTAAATACTATGTAAATGGTTGTTGTTCTGTATTGTTTAGGGAATAGTGACAAAGAAATCTGTACATGTTCAGTACACATGTTTTCAATCCATGGTTGATTGAAACACGGATGCAGAATCCATAGATATGGAGAAATAAATGTATTCTATTATTCCATTTATGTAAAGTACTCCAAGCTGTGAAATTTATAGAGACATAAAATAGATGATTGCCAGGGCCTAAGGGTAGCAGGGAATGGGCAGTTATGGCTTAATGGGCACAGGATTTCAGTTGCAAGGACCAGTGTTGTGGCACGGTAGGTCAAGCTGCTGCTGGCAACACACCCACATCTCACATCAGAGTGTTTGTTCAAGTCTCTACTGCTCTGCTCCTGATCCAGCTTCTTGCCAATATGCAGGAAGGTAGCAGATGACGGCCTAAGTACTTGGGCTCCTGCCACACATGTGGGAGACCAGGATGGAGTTCCTGGTTCTGGGTTTTAGCCTGACCCATAACTGGCTGTCATGGACATTTGATGAGTGAACCAGCAGATGTAGGATCTCTTTTTTTTCTGTGTGCCTCCTGCTCTATCTTTCAAATAAATAAAACAAACAAACAAACAAATAAATGTTTTTTTTTTAATTTCAGTTGCAGAAGATAAAAATGTTTTGAAGATGGATGATAATGACAGTTGCGCAACAATGTGAACTGCTACTGAATGACACATTTATTTATTTATTGAATGGCACATTTAAAAATAGTGAAATGGGGCAGGATTAGTCACCACCTATGATGCCAGTATCCCATAAAGACACCAGTTCATGTTCTGGCTGCTCTACTTCCAATTCAGCTCCCTGTTAATGTGCCTGGGAAAGCAGCAGAGGATGGCCTGAAGACCCCTGCACCCATGTGGGAGACCCATATGAAGTACCTGGCTCCTGGCTTCAGCCTGGCCTAGCCCTGGCTGTTGCAACCATTTGGGAAGGTGAACCAGTGGATGAAAGATCTCCCCCTCTCTGTGTCTCCCAGTCTCTCTGGGTCTCCCACAAGGGTGCAAGGGCCCAAACACTTGAGTCATCTTCTGCTGCTTTCCAAAGTGCATTAGCAGGGAGCTGGATCAGAAGTGGAGCAGCCTGGACTCGAATCAGTGCCCATATGGGATGCTGGCATCAGGGACAGTGGCTTTACCTGCTACACCACAGCACCAGCCCCACACAAGATTTTTTTGATCTAGAAATTTCTACTTCTGGGAATTTATCCCACAGAATTTCACACAAGTATGGACATACTATGTACAAGTATGTGGCAGATACTTCTACCATTCACCAATATCTACTTTCCTTTTCTTCTTTATTAAAAAAATCCTTGGTTTTAAGGGTGAGCATTGTGGCACAGCTGGTGAAGCAGCCACTTGATACAGTCGCATCCCATATCTGTGTGTTGTTTCAAGTCCCAGCTGCTTCCTTTCCCATCTAGTTTCCTGCTAATACTCTTGGGTAGCAGCAAGTAATGGCTCAAACACCAGAGTCTCTGAGATCTAGATGGTTCTTGGCTCTAGCAAGGTCCAGCCCTGGCTATTGTGGGCATTTTGAGAGTAAACCAGTAGATAGAAGATCTCTATCTCTCTTTCTCTTTCTCTCCCCCCACCCCCACCCCTTCATTCCAACTTTCAAGCAAATAAATCTTTAAAAAAATTAAATTTGATTTTGTTCATGGTAACAATAAAACGATAAAACATATCATCTTACAGTCAGGGTGGCTGCATGTTCCAGTTCTGTTCAATAAAATATGTCCTTGGTTTGACTTCAAAGAAAGTTCTTTAAGGACAGAACCCATGGACATACCTTGTAGCTCTTTGCTTTTTGCTCTTTTCCTGGCCTGTAATGCAAAAGTAAAACCTGGAGGAGGAGCAGCCATCTGTGGGTACAAGGATAAAAACTCCACACTGTGGGAGCAGGGAGAGAAGGAGGCAGGTTTCCTAAAGATGAGCAGCTATCCCTCTTCTGTAATTCCTTCTTCTGGACTCCTTGTTAAGAGAGAAAAATACACCCTATTCGATTCAGCTTTTAAAAAATTATTGTTTCCAGGGCTGTCATTATGGTACAGAGGGTTAAGCTGCCACCTGAGCTGCTGGCATTCCAATGAGTATCTGTTCAAGTCCTGGCTGCTCCACTTCTGATCCAGTCTGCTACTAACATGCCAGAAGATGGCCTGAGTCCTTGGGCCCCTGCACCCATGTGGGGAGACCTGGAAGGAGTTCCAGGCTCCTGGCTTCAGCAAGGTTCAGCCCTGGCTTTTGCAGTCATTGGGGAGTTAACCAGCAGTAGGAAGATTGACCTCTCTCTATCTCTCCCTCTCTCTCCATAACTCTACCTTTTAAATAAATAAATAAATCTTTAAAATATATTGTTATCTATATATTTGAGAGGTAGAAAAACAGAAAGAGGGCTCCTTTCCACTGGTTCACTCTCCAGATGCCTGTATTAGCTGGTTCTGGAGCTGGAGCCAAGAGACCAGAACTCAACCCAGGTCTCCCACGTGGGTGACAAGGACCCAACTACTCAAGTCATCACTGCTACCACCCAGGGTCTGTATGAGCAGGAGGCTGGGGTCCGGAGGTGAAGTCAGGAATAGAATCCAGGCTTTCAATTTGAAATATGGGAATCCCAACTAGCATCTTAACCAGTAGGCCAAATGCCTGCCCTGTGGTTAAGTATTTTTAAGTTAAATTTTCTTTTACCTTCAGCCAAATGCTGTCCTCATTGACTCAAAATATTTTTATTATTTGAAATGCCAATAAAATAAAAAAGAATCTAAATGTTTATCAATAGGAGATGGGCTAGATAAATGAAGGCATGCACATACATGGAGAAAGATGAATGAGGAATATCTATTGGTACTGGTGTGTAATGATCTTCAGAATACATCATTAAATGAAAAGTATGAGGAGGAAAACAAATGTGTCACGTATAAACACAAAGGAAAGGGGTACTGCTTGATACCAGGAGGAGCAGGAGGCCCTCGGGAAGGCTTGCTTCCTAAGGCCTCTGGAGAGAGGGGAAGCTCTTGCTGAAGGGACAGAGGATAATGAGGGTAACAGGCTGCTGCTCAGTAGAGTTCCAGAATGGGCCGGATGTCTGGTAAAGCCCATGCCCAAGCCATCCCAGACCCACTCCTCAGTCCTGGGGAGAGAGGGGCTACAATGACAACCGAGTGGTTGTCACATGAAATCTTGGTGAGATGCTATTCATCTAAAGTGGCCCCACGGACAGGTGTTTGGCCTAGTGGGTAACACACTTGCATCCCTTTTCAGAATGCCTGGATTTAATCCCTGGCTCTGGCTCCTAACTCTGGTTTCCTACTAATGCACCCCCTTGGAGGCAGCAGATCATGGCTCCAGTAATTGGTTTCCTGCCACCCTTGTAGGAGACCTGGATTGAGCTCCTGGCTTCAGCTCTGGGGTCCAGCCCTGGCAGTTGTGGGCATGTAGGGAGTGAACCCTGGATGGAAATTCTCTTTCTCTGACTCTCAGATAAATAAATGATTGAATAAGTAAATAAACAAAGTGGTCTCTTTGGAACTATAATGTAAAAAAGTAGTCTTAAGGTATATAGTTCAGGAGCAGTAGCATAAAATGACCTCGGCATTGGACCCACTTCCAGGGGCATAAGAAATAGGACAGAGACCAGGTTCTCTCTTGATACAACAGAGTCTTGGAAGGTGATATTTCCAGAGGGAATATTCAGGTTGCTCAGACAGCAACAGTATTCCCTGATCACTTCTAGGAGATACGTGAGACTGTGGTGGAAGAGTAGTAAAAGCTTCAAAATGTTGATCTGTTCATTGACTAAGCCATTGGGCTTTAAATCATCATGATATCAGGAGCTAGTATTGTGGCACAGCAGGTTAAGCCACAGCTCGGGATGCCCACATCTGATATGGAGTGCTAGTTTGAGTCTTGGCTGCTCTGCTTCCAATCCAGCTTCCAGCCACTATTCCAAGGAAGGCAGTGGATGATAGCCCAAGGGATAATAGCCCTTGCCATACACATGGGAGACCTGGATGGAATTTTGGCCCCTGAGTTTGGCCTGCCCCAGCACTGGCTGTTGTGGGCATCTGGGGAGTGAAATAGCAGAGAGATGTCTCTATATCTCTCCTTGTGAGTCCTCTGTCACTCTGCCTTTCAAATAACAAAATAAATATATATATTTTTTTTTGGACAGGCAGAGTGGACAGTGAGAGAGAGACAGAGAGAAAGGTCTTCCTTTGCCGTTGGTTTACCCTCCAATGGCTATCGCAGCTGGCGCGCTGCGGCCAGCGCACCGTGCTGATCTGAAGCCAGGAGCCAGGTGCTTCTCCTGGTCTCCCATGGGGTACAGGGCCCAAGTACTTGGGCCATCCTCCACTGCACTCCTGGGCCACAGCAGAGAGCTGGCCTGGAAGAGGGGCAACAGGGACAGAATCCGGCGCCCCGACCAGGACTAGAACCCGGTGTGTTGGTGCCGCAAGGCGGAGGATTAGCCTAGTGAGCCGCGGCACCGGCCCAAAATAAATCTTAAAAAAATAATTATGATATAATTAACAGGCCCTGATTTGACCTGGTTTTCTTAAAAATAAACCTAGGTTCAGATTTATAGTGGAAATAATAATTGATGTTGTATCCTTCTCAGTGTGTCATATCAGTTTGTCACGTCAGTGGTGATGCTAAGTGTAATCCCTAGGTCGAGGTGGTGACAACCAGATCCTTCCATGGTAAAGGTACCTCTTTCCTATTACAATTACCAAAGAGGCTGTAGGGTATAACTTTCAGATCTTATAAATATCTTTATTCCCAAGTGCGTCCATACTAATTATTTTTTATTCCATGATGATTCCTAGGTCTGAATCAATTATTACTAGATTGGTAATAAAATTATACTTTTTCCTCTTCATCATGTCTTCTAAATTGATCACTTGAAGAACAGCTTTTTTTTTAACCTCACTTAACACTTTTATTTAATATCAATGTAGAGACATAGATTTCTTTTCATTCAAACTGTTATATAGCATTCCTAGCCCAAAAATCTGAAGTCTGAAATGCTCTAAAATCCAAAATTTTGAGTATCATAAAACTAACCTAAACCTAAACCTAACCTAACCATAAAATCTTGTTTCATGCTCAAAATTGTTAAAAATGTTGTATAAATTACCTGCAGTTTATGTGTATAGGTATATTTGAAACATAAATGAAATTCATGTTTAGACTTGTGTCCCATCCCAAAGACATCTCATTATATGTATGTTAATATGCCAGAGTCTGAAATACTTCTGTTCCCTAGCAGTTTGTTTTTGAAAGATTTATTTTATTTATTTGAAAGGCAGAGTTACAGAGAGAGAGGGAGATCCAGAGATAGAGAGAGAGAGAGATCCTCCACCAGTTGGTTCACGCCCCAAATGGCCCCAATAGCTAGGGCTGTGCCAGGCCAAACCCAGGAGCCAGGAGCTTCTTCTGGTCTCCCACAATGGTGCAGGGGCCCAAGGACTTGGACCATGTTCTGCTGCTTTTCCAGGGGCATTAGCAGGGAGCTGGATCAGAAGTGGAGCAGCCATGACTAGAACTAGCATCCATGCGGGATGCCTGCATCACAGGCCGCAGCTTCACCCGTTATGCCACTACAGCGGCACCCCTCCCCCAGGCATTTTGGATAAGGAATACTCAACTTGTAATCCATTCTGCATTATTCACTGGAGGTTGACATTGTCCCAGGTTTGACGTAAGTGTAGATTCCAAGGGCACTTCTTCTGGGAGTGGAGGCTGGGGTTACATATTTATAACTGGCTCCCCCTAGTGCTACTTATGTCCATTAAAATCTGAAAAGCTGAGGCAAAGCACTTGCAAAGGATCATCTGAGGGGGTTTGTGTTAAGAACAGGAGTGGGCATTTGACCTGGCAGTTAAGACAGCGACTGGGGGACTGGGGCACCAGTATCACATATCAGAGTGCTGGTGCCCAGCTCCACTCCCTCTTTCAGCTTCCTGCTGATGAGCATCCTGGAAGGACTCAAGTAGATGGGTCCCTGCCAACCACAGGGGAGATCTGAGTCCCCAACTCCCAGCTTTGGTGCCCCTTGGCTATTGTCAGCCTTTGGGATGGGAGCTTTGTCTCTCTGCCACTCAAATAAGTAAAAATTAAAAATTAATTAAAAAAATATTTACCCCACACCCACTGAGCAGTATAGCTTAACCTTGAAAATGCTACTGCTCTGAGGCAAGGAAGGCCAGAACACTGGCCAAAGAAAGCGTGTTTTCTGGGGATAGAGAGGGACAAAATAAGAAGTGGGGAAGTTGGGGCAGGAAATGAGATGCTTCCCCCTTCCTAGGGAAGATAGCAGTAGGTAGGATACCTACTGATTCTTGCACCTCACACCCTATGTTTTCACTGGGAACCATCCTCAAAAGTGGAGAACTCTTGGATATTTGGGACAAATCATTCATAAATTCAAGAAAAGGCCTAGAGTCAGATGGCAAACAGAACATGTAATTATGCCCTGTCATTCCTGCTGAACACTCTCAATGAAATCCAGAAAAACAAGGAAGGAAAGAGTAAATCCATGGCAACACCAAGTCAGGCCTTTTTAAAAAAGCGCTGGGTGATAGGGGCTGGCATTGTGGAATAGTGGCTAAAGCGATGCCTTCTGTGTAAGCACCCCATATAGTCGCCCCTTTGAGTCCCGGCTGCTCTCCTTCCAATCCAGCTCCTTGCTCATGTCCTAGGAAAGGCACCCAAGTGCTTGGCTCCTGGCCCACTCCTGGCTGTTGCTGCCATCGGGGGAGTGAACTAGCGAATGAGTGGATGGAAGATTTCTCCCTTTCTCTCTCTCTCTCTCTCTCTCTCTTTCTCTGTAACTCCGACTTCTGAAATAAATAAATAAATCTTAAAAAAAAAGTTTTGAGAAAGAGTGGAAAGAAATAGGTGATCACAAAAGGGAAATAGAATTCATGTGCTTACACCTGCCTCCTTGCCAAAACTCACTAAAATAATGGTAAATTTAGGGAGGGGTGGGAAAAGGACAAAATCCACAAGGACATGAAGAACAGGCATTGAAGCGAGACCTGGCTAGTGCTGTCAAGAATGAACATTTTAACTTACTTAAGGTATGCTAGGCTGATCTTCTGTATATTAAGATAATCGAAAATGAATCTTGACGTGAATGGAGGGGGAGAGGGAGTGGGAAGGGGGGGGTTGTGGGTGGGAGGGACGGTATGGGGGGGGAAGCCATTGTAACACATGAGTCGTACTTTGGAAATTTATATTCATTAAATAAAAGATAAAAAAAAATTAAAAAAAAAAAGAAAACCCAAAAAAAAAAAAAGAATGAACATTTTAGACATTCTCCCCCTGACATTTTTCACACTTGGGAAAATGGCAAAATCATAACTGAGATCTGGAGGAAACACCTTTTCAAACTCCAAACAGAAGGAGAACCTTGTGTGTCCTGGGAATTTACGCCCACAGGACACACCTAGGGAATGAAATTCCATTGCTGTTAAGTATCTAATTAATCCACAAACCTTGAAATAGCAGACAGTTTTATAGGTCTGTATAGTTACAGTTTAACGTTGGAAACTAATAGCTTTCATGACTTTATGGGCTGAATGTGTGGTTAAACCCAGGTATTTTATTGCCCTGTAGGAAGTTGGTCACTGCTGAATCTTATGCAGCAAATTGTCCTTGGAATTCCTTTAACTCTGACTCTCAAGTTTGTTTGCTCACACGTGCACACACACACCCTACAGACATTGTTTTTCAAGTTCTGGCAAACCAGCTTGTTTTGTTTGCCTGCTGGCTCCTTCCTTAATGACTTAAATAAGTTTTTGATAACCACTCACAATCTTTTGTTTTTGGAATTTGCTCTAACATTGCTTTCAGTTTCCTCAGTACTGCCTAGGAGACAGGGGTGAGTCGGCAGCAGGAAAACCAGTTTGTGCTGCAGTACCCCAAGAAAGGCGCCGAGATTGGAGACACCATAAGTGGGTGATTCTGATGTCTGAGGTTGAGGGCAGGTACTGAGACAAATTTTTGGTCTCCTCTACTTTGACAGAAAACTAGAGTTTGTTATCTGGAAAGGTCAAACCCTTAAACTCTGGGCTCAGGCAGCTAAGGCACAGCTGAAGGTGAGGCTGCTGGAGCAGACACTGGGGAGCGGAGTGAAGTCTGCTTTCTGAGCAGAGACCCTGGCATCAATCCTCTGCTCTGAACCAGGAAACTTCCACCTTATTCACTGCCCACTCCCTTCCCTCTCACCGGGAGGAAAACAAGAGGAGCCTTATCTAGAGAAATTGACCTCCCCAGAGAAAAATACTATAGAAACTGATATTTGGAGTTTACCTCCCCCAAAACTGCCATGTTCTTATCCATCCCATTATTATAAGACAACAAATAAGTTTCACCTACAGAGCAAAAGCTCTCGTTCATACGTGTATGAACAGAAGCCATTAGCCATCAGGCAATGGAGAAAAGCTGATAACGTCGAAATGAGAGATATAAACAAGGAGGAAAAAGAAACTTGAGGAATTGGAGTCAATGAGAAGCAGCAGAAAAAAAAAAAACAAACCATTAAGAATCAACGATAGGGGGGCCGGTGCTGTGGCGTATGGGATGAAGCCACCACCTATGGTGCTGGCATCCCATATGGGTGCGAGTTCGAGGCCCATCTGCTCCACTTCCAATCCAGCTCTCTGCTGTGGCCTGGTAAAGCAGTGGAGGATGGCCCAGGTCCTTAGGCCCCTGCACCCACGTGGGAGACCCAGAGGAGGCTCTTGGTTCTTGGCTTCAGATCAGTGCAGCTCTGGCTGTTGCAACCATCTGAGGAGTGAGCCAGCAGATGGAGAACTTCTCTCTCTCTAATTTTTAAAATTTTTTTTAATTTTTATTTTTTGACAGGCAGAGTGGACAGTGAGAGAGAGACAGAGAGAAAGGTCTTCCTTTACCGTTGGTTCACCCCCCAAATGGCTGTTGCGGCCGGCGCACCGCGCTGATCCGATGACAGGAGCCAGGTGCTTTTCCTGGTCTCCCATGGGGTGCAGTGCCCAAGCACCTGGGCCATCCTCCACTGCACTCCTGGGCCACAGCAGAGAGCTGGCCTGGAAGAGGAGCAACTGGGACAGAATCCGGCGCCCCTACCGGGACTAGAACCTAGTGTGCCGGTGCCTCAAGGTGGAGGATTAGCCTAGTGAGCCGCGGTGCCGGCCAAATTTACATGAACTTCTCTCTTTCTGCCTCTCCTCTCTCTGTGTAACTGTGACTATCAAGTAAAATAAATAAATCTTAAAAAAAGAATCAACGATAGGGATGGTTCCAGCTCCACATCCAATTCCAACTTCTGTTAATATGGACTCTGGAGGCAGAGCTGTGCGGGAGATCAGTCTCTCTCCAGCTGTCTATCATCTCTCTGCCCAAATAAAAGAAAAATAAATAAATAAAAATTTAAAATCAGCTATAATTAAAATTCCCAGACAGATAAGAGAATATTTTACAGCTATAAAACAAGTTTTGAAGAATCTGTGTAAGTATACTTCAAAAAATGTGTGGGGAAATGGAATTTAAAGGTATATTTATTTTAATGCATAATTTTGAAATTCATGCATAGTTTTTTTAAAATTTCATAAACTTTTTTTTGACAGGCAGAGTGGACAGTGAGAGAGAGGGAGACAGAGAGAAAGATCTTCCTTTTCCGTTGGTTCACCCCCCAAATAGCTGCTGCGGCTGGCGCACTGCGCTGATCTGGCCTGGAAGAGGGGCGACCGGGACAGAACCAGTGCCCCGACCAGGACTAGAACCCAGAGTGCCGGTGCCGCAGGTGGAGGATTAGCCTAGTGCGCTGCGGCACCGGCCATAATTTCATAAACTTTTTAAAGACCACTTGTATGCATATATAAACGTTAAGTAGGAAGGCTGACATTGGCCTGTGCATGTGAAAGGGGTGGAAGGGAAAAGGCAAAAAGTTTCTTCGGAAAGGAACGTAGCTGCCTTGGAACCAGCCCAGCATTTGCACATCAAAGTCCTGCTCATGTCCTGATAAATTTGTAGGTCATCCCAGCCTCCTCCAGCTCCCAGACATCCCAGGAGAATCTGGTCTGTGCCAGGGAGGCTACCCAGACTGATAACGTTGGATAATAAAACCCTGGGTGCAATTTCATCCAGAAAGCCAGAAGAAGAAGGAGGGTAAAGGAGAACAAGTAGGAAGAAGTGGACCTCATACTCATGTAAACCCCAGTCCAGCTGTAGACTGGAACCCTCTGTTAAGTCCTTCTGAAAAGCTGTCCATGGATATACTACCTTATTAAACTTTACTACCTTGGTTGCCGCTACTCTCTGTCTCACGTTTGAAATCCTTTTCTTACAGGGGGAAAAAAAAAAGAAAGAAAGAAAGAAAGAAAGAAAGAAAGAAAGAAAGAAAGAAAGAAAGAAAGAAAGAAAGAAAGAAAGAAATAAGGGATTTATTGGGGAGCCCGACACCATGGCTCACTTGGTTAATCCTCCGCCTGTGGCGTCGGCATCCCATATAGGTGCCAGGTTCTAGTCCCACATGCTCCTCTTCCAGTCCAGCTCTCTGCTGTGGAGGTAGTGGAGGATGGCCCAAGTGCTTGGTTCCCTGCACCCACATGGGAAACCAGGAGGAAGCACCTGGCTCCTGGCTTAGGATCCACCCAGCACGCCGGCCGTAGAGGCCATTTGGTGGGTGAACCAATGGAAGGAAGACCTTTCTTTTTGTCTCTCTCTCTCACTGTCTAACTCTACCTCTCAAAAAAATAATAAAAAAATAAAAAAAGAAAGAAGGGATTTATTATATTAACTCTGACAGAGAAAAAACAGTTTACATGTAAGCAATCATGAAACAAAATGGGATTAGACTGCCCATCAGGAACTCTTGAGCCACCCCTAGCACCTAGGGGAAACCGCGGTCACCCACATGCCTCATTGAATCTAATGAGAACTGATCTTCTCATTCTACTCTTGTGCAATGCAAGGACCTGAGCACACTTTTTTTTTTTAATTTATTTTTTAAGGAACACAAATTTCATAAGCACAATTTTAAGAACATAGTTATTCTTCCCACTATACCCACACTTCCACCCTTGCTCCTCCCTCTCCCTTTCTCAGTCCCATTCTCCATTAACATTCATTTTCATTCACATTCATTTAACTTTGTACACAGAAGACCAACGTGATACTAAGAGTTCAACAATTTGCGCGCATGCACACACACACACACATACACAAAACTGTTTGAGAACTGGTTTTACAGTTAGCTCTCATAATACCACTCATTGAGGACAGAGGTCCTGCATGGGAAGTTAGTGCACAGTGGCTCCTGTTGTTAATTTAACAATTAACATCTTATGTATGACATCAGTGACCACCTGAGGCTCTTGACATGAGCTGCTTAGGCTTTGAAAGACTTTGAGTACACAAGCTCTCTCAAGGACATAAGCAAAGTGGAAGTTCTCTCTTCCCTTTAGAAAAGAGCACATCCTTCTTTGATGACCACTTCTTTCCGCTGGGGTCTCTCACAAAGATCCTTCATGAAGAACATTTTTTTGCCACAATGTCTTGGCTTTCCATGTCTGAAATGCTCTTATGCACTTTCCTGAGAACACTTTAACTCCATTCACCTACTCCTCATGTTCTAAGAGACTTTAAAAAGTTCATGGAAAATGGAATTAAAGGATATTTTGATTTAGGTGCAAAAAAGTTTTGGAGCCGGCGCCGTGGCTCAATAGGCTAATCCTCCACCTTGCGGCGCCGGCACACCGGGTTCTAGTCCCGGTTGGGGCGCCGGATTCTGTCCCGGTTGCCCCTCTTCCAGGCCAGCTCTCTGCTATGGCCAGGGAGTGCAGTGGAGGATGGCCCAGGTGCTTGGGCCCTGCACCCCATGGGAGACCAGGAAAAGCACCTGGCTCCTGGCTCCTGCCAGGATCAGCGCGGTGCGCCGGCTGCAGCGGCGGCCATTGGAGGGTGAACCAACGGCAAAGGAAGACCTTTCTCTCTCTGTCTCTCTCTCTCACTGTCCACTCTGCCTGTCAAAAAAAAAAAAAAAAAAAAGTTTTGAAATATATGCATAGTTTTTTCATAATACACACTTTTCACAAACTTTTTGAAAATCTCTCATATGCATGACTTTCAATTTTTTTACACCAAAATAAACTTATCTTTTATTTTCATGAACTCTCATATGTTCCACTGTTGCTATGTGTTTTGATTTTCCATAAACATAGTATTTTAGTCAACGAAGCATCATTACTATCATTTTATATGATCGTGTCTATTTATATCTACCCACATATTTCCCATTTTTGTTACTTATCATTTGTTACTGCATCTCTGGACTTCTATACTGGATATTATTCAGTCATAGAACCAGAATGAAATTCTGCTTTTTGTAGCAACAGGGATGAGACTGGGGGACACGATGTTAAGTGAAGTAAGTCAAGCACAGAGAGACAAATACTACACATTCTTGCTTAAATGTAAGCTAAAAAAGTGATCTTACAGTAGTAGAGAGAGAGGGGCTGCAGTCATGGTACAACAGGTTAAACCACTGCTTGCAATACCAGCATCACATATTAAAGCATCTGGTTGCCCTACTTCCCATCCAGCTCCCTGCTAATGCACCTGGGAAAAGCAGTGGAAGATGGCACAAGTAATTGGGCTCCTGCCACCCATGTGGGAGACCCAAATGGAGATCCAAGCTCCTGGATTTGACCTGGACCAGTCCTAGCCAGTGGATGGGACCAGTGGATGGAAGATACCTCTCTCTCTCTCCCTCCCTCCCATAACCTTGCCTTTCAAATAAAGAAAATAAATCTTTATATCTATATATCAGTATCAGTATCAGTATATATTTTTTAAAAAGAGTGTGAATTAATCCAGAGAGACATAACCCCAGTTTTCTTTAGGATTTAGGGAACAAAAATAGGGGAAATGATGCTACCAGAAACTAACACAGCAGAGAGAAGGGACAGGATGGCCAGAGTTTTGACTTTGGGGGAAGGATTTCTGCTTCAAAGAAGAAAGAAGGAAGAAAGAGAAGAAAGAAAAAAAGAAAGGCTTCTCCTTTTCCCCTGCCCTCGATCTCCTGCCAGTGTACCTCTTCCTGGTGAGCCTCTGGGGAACAAGCCACAGAGAAGCCTGGGAAATATGGTTCACTGGCCCCTGTACCAATCCTAACAGAGCAGAGAGGGAAAGGGATATCATCATACCAGTATCCAGTATGGAAAAGCAAAAGTTGCTATCTATTATCCACTATACACAAAAGTAATTTCTACATGGATGATAGATCTAAATAATAAAGGGGGGGCAGGTGTTTGGTGCAGGGGTTAGGACACTGTGTGGGATGCTCTCATTGGTGTCTGGGTTTGAGTCCAACTCTGGTCCTGATTCCAGCTTCCTAATGAAGTGCACCCCGAGAGGCAGCAGGTGATGGCTCAAGTACTTAGGTCCTTGTCACCCATGTGGCAGAAACAAATTGAGTTTTAGCTTCTTGACTTTGGCCTGATTCAGTGGTGGGTATTTGAGGAGTAAAGCAGTGAATAGGAGCGGGCTTTCTGTCTCTCTGCCTTTCAAATAAATACTTCAAAACATTTTTAGAAAGCTTAGAGTTAGCACTGTAAATATGTTCCTTAGAAATACGGGTGTAAGGGGTTGGCACTTTGGCATAGCTGGTAAAGCTGCCACCTGAGATGCTAGCATCCCATATGGGATGTTTGTCTGTATTGCTGCCTCTCAAATAAATAAATAAAAGTTTAAAAGTTTATGGGAGGGGCTGGTGCTGTGGCATAGTGGGTAAAACAGCTGCCTGCAGTGCAGGCATCCCATCTGGGCACTGGTTCAAGTCTTGGCTGCTCCACTTCTGATCCAGCTCTCTGCTGTGGCCTGGGAAAGCAGTAGAAGACGTCCAAGTCCTTGGGCTCCTGCACCTGGGGGATGCCTCTGACACTGGCATCCCATATGTGTGCTGGTTTGAGTCCTGGCTGCTCCACTTCAGATCCAGCTCCCTGCTAATGCATCTGGGAAAGCAGTGGAATATTGCCAAGTGTTTAGGCTCCTGCACCCATGTAGGGGACCCAGAAGAAGGAACTCCATCCTGGTCTCTCATATGGGTGGCAAGGCCCAAGCACTTGTATCATCTTCCATTGCTTTTCCAGATGCATTAGCAGGGAGCTGCATTGGAAATTTATTAGCTGAGACTAGAACGTGCATCCCAATATGGGATGCAGGCATCTCAAAGCAGCAGCTTAACCTTAGCCTGCCCCTTCATGAATCTTTTGGAGTATGTACTTAGGTTTCCCCCAACATAGTTGAAATAATCAATGCTAAATTTGTCAATAATTTCTAAAAACATTAAGCACCATGTTGCATGGGAAAGACAGGGTTTTAAAAAGTTTTGTTGTTGTTGTTGTTGTTGATGCTTTGTGTGATGTAAAATTTCCTTTGTACTGCTATAAAGAACTAATTTCAGGGGCCAACGCTGTGGTGTAGTGGGTTAAGCTGCAATCTGCAAGAACCATCCCATACGGCTGCCAGTTCAAGTCCCGGCTGCTCTGCTTCCAATCCAGCTCTCTGTTATGGCCTGGGAAAGCAGCAGAGGATGGCTTAAGTCCTTGGGCCTCTGCATCCACCTGGGAGACCTGGAAAAAGCTCCTGGCTCCTGGTTTTGGATTGGTGCAGCTCTGGCTGTTGCGGCCAATTGGGAAGTGAACCAGCGGATGGAAGACCTCTCTCTTTCTCTGCCTCTCCTTCTCTCTCTGTGTAACTCTGACCTTCAAATAAATAAATAAATAAATCTTTAAAAAAAGAATTAATTTCAGTTAAAACATAATAATATTTCTGTTGTTCTAAAAGCATCTGATCCTAGTAGTATGAATGAACTTTACCTGCACTCAGTAGGGATGTCACTTTAAAATTTGTCTACTTTCTATTTGATGTCCTAGAGAGAATTTGACTGAAAAATACTTCTACCCTTAAGTGTTAGCATTTTTATGTTGATTCCCCAAAAGTAAGAATACTTTAAGTTCAGCCATTTGCCTTGAAATATGCAATAAGTGTTTTAAGTACGTCCATTAAGTCCATTCAGGAACTCTATGCCACTTGTCAGTTGTCACAGTCAGGCTTCGGTGAAAATGATAAAGTCATCAAATGGCCCTTTAAGGTGTATAGTGTCCCTTTATCTGTCTTGTGCTTCTTTAGAGCTGTTGATAGAGTTTTTTACATCTCAGGTATCAGGATAAATCTATGTTAACTTTTCCCCACAGAGGATCAAAAGCTTGATGTGTGAGTCTAAAGAGCTTTCAAGCCCTCCATAATATAAATTCTGGCTGTGTTAACGCTGTGAAGATAATGTATGGTTAGAAATTTGAATGGAAGGAAAAGGAGAAGAGGGAGGTTAGGATCAAGCAAAAATCCAAGTTTCCCAGAGAAATCCACTGACATTGAGACAACATGGAATTGTCACAGATACAGAATACCAAAACAGTGGATCAAACTGCTAGTCAAGAAATGGACCTACATAAATGTAGAATTTAGTTCATATTGAATGCATTATTTCTAACCTTGGGGAAAAAGACAGACTATGTAGTACATGGTTTAGAAACAACAGATTTTATATAAGGGAAAAAATTTAACTTAGAGTTCTAACTCATGCCATAAATAAAAATACAGCCTAGATGGAATATACATCTAAAATGAAAATGCAAACATTCTAAAAGTAAAAAATATAAGAGGATTAAACATCCTCTCTTATAATTAAGAGAGGGAGACTTTCATAAGGAGTGAAAGGTAGAGATGAGCATTGTAGCCCTTGTATATTTACGAGGTTTTTCCCTTCCTCTGTTCTTCCATGACAAAACTTTCTGTCTTATGTGGAATAGTGTGAACAGTTTGGATCGACAGGATAGCCTGAAATTATTAATCGAGCCACTAAACATAGGGATGGATATACAATTCATGTTAATCACAGTGCCACACCATGTAGCAGGCTTTCCTGGGATTCCTATGTCCAGTTCATTGGGAGGGTCTCTCTCTTCCTTTGGAATCATGGGTTAAAAAATATGGATCATGTTTCCAATAAGGTGAAAGGAACTTCAATGGAAAAAAGCCCAGAGAATTTATAGATTGAGACAGAGAAATAATTGTAATGACATGGCTGGAGTTACTATTTTATTTGTGACTTAGGACTAGATACCTCTAGAATTCTCAATTATGTTACTGATAAGTTTCTTTTTTTTTAAACCAGATGAGTTGGGTTTCCATCATCTTCAACCTAAGAATCATGCCTAATAATCTGAAAAATGTTGATAGTTAAGCTCATTAACTTAAATCTCATAAAATTACAACTTTCTTTAACAATAGAAAATATAAAATATAAGACAAGCCATGATGTAGAAGAAATGACTTACAGGGGCTAGAGCTGTGGTTAAGCCCAAACCTGTAATGCCTGCATTCCATATAGGTGCAATTCAAGTTCTGGCTGCTTCACTTCCAATCCAGCTCCCTGGTAATGTGCCTGAGAAAGAAGCAGAAGACAGTCCAAGTGCTTGGGTCCCTGAACCCACGTGGGAGACCTGGATGAAGCTCCTGGCTCTTGGCTTCAGCCTGGCTCAGTCCTGGCTGTTGTAGCCATCTGGGGAGTGAACTTTGCAAATGGAAGATCTCTCTCTGTCTGTCCCCTCTCTCTTTAACTCTGCCTTTCAAATAAATAAATAAAATAACTCTTTTTTTTTTAAAGAAATAACAACAACAAACAATAGACAAAAGATCAATATTCAGAAACACACTTTTGGGAAAAAAACAAAATGACTTGCAGGAAAAATAAGGAAAGCGAATCATATTAGAACTTTTTCTTTTGGAAATTATATTACTTAATTCTCATTCCTTTAAGTGAAAAAAGGAAATTTGTTGGTTCAAATCACTGAGAACCCAAGGGAGCAGTATGCTTCAGGAATGACAGGATCCTGCTGCTTAGACATGGCCCTCAGCAATTGCTTGCTGTCTCTTTCATTTCCTACCTCCTAGTTCTAATTCTTTATTTTTTCTCTATGAGTAGATTTCATTATCACCCAGGGTGTTTCCACATGGTTGTGAGGCATTTTCCAGGAGCTCTAGGCTTACCATCATTGCATCTGTCCGAAGTGCTTTGGTTGTGAGTATTATAAAATCCAATCCACACTGACTGAAACAAAACAAAATGAGAGAGAGAAAGAGAGAGAGAAAGAAAGAGAGACTGACTCACTCTCCTGTGTAATCAAAGAGGTATTATCCGGGGTAAGGCTGACTCTGGGTGACACTTGAACCAAGAGTTCCAGCAATGTCAACCAGGACTCATCTCCCTCTCTTCACAACTCCCTGCCTTCTGCTGCATTGTCTTCATATTCGGATGCCTCATGATAGTTTGCAGAAGCCCCAGGAACTCCTCATCCTTGATGCTCTTTTTTTCTTATTTTAAAATTTAATCTTTAGTTCAAAATTCATTCTTTTTAAAAATTTTTTTAAAAATTTATTTGAAAGGCAGAGGTACAGAGAGGCAGAGGGAGGGAGGGAGGGAGAGAGAGGGAGAGAGAGGGAGAGAGAGAGAGAGAGAGAGAGAGAGAGAGAGAGGTCTTCCATCTGCTTCTTCACTCCCTGGATGGCTGCAACAGCTGGAGCTGTGCTGATCCAAAGCCAGAAGCTTCTTCCAAGTCTCCCTTGTGGGTGCAGGGGCCCAAGGACTTGGGCCATCTTCTACCACTTTCCCCGGCCTCAGCAGAGAGCTGGATTGGAAGTGCAGTAGCCAGGACTCAAATCAGCGCCCATAGGGGATGCTGGCACTGCAGGTGGAGGCTTTTACCAGCTATGCCACATTTCCGGCCCCTTTGATGCTCTTAATTCAGGGAGAAAACACAGGCATTCTCTCTCTTTTTTTTTTTTTTTAAGATTTTTTTATTTATTCATTTGAGTGGTAGAGTTACAGACACACAGAGAGAGAGAGAGAGAGACAGAGAGAAAGGTCTTCCATCCATTGGTTCAGTCCCCAAATGGCCGCAACAGCCAGAGCTGCATTGATCTGAAGCCAGGAGCCAGGAGTTTCCTCCATGTCTCTCATGTGGGTGCAGGGGCCCAAGGACTTGAGCCATCTCCTACTGCTTTGCCAGAGCAGAGAGCTGGATTGGAAGAGAAGCATCCAGGGGGATGCCAGCACTGCAGGCAAAGGATTAGCCTACTGTGCCACTGCACTGGCCCCAAGCATTCTGTCTCTTAACAATCCCATATTTCAATGACTCTGCTTGCATCACATGCCAAATAATCTCTGTGGCTACAGGAATGTGATTTATCAGGTGTGGTCACATGCCCATCAACATGCCCATCAATGAACTCGGAGTAATCACCTCCACCCAAAGTAGGGGAACTGAAAATTATAGAAGGGTCATTCTTTCCCCTTTCCTCCAATGTCAATACAGTGTCAGCAGGAGTGAATTATATGTTAGAGAGTAAATCTAATATGTATTGACTACATGTAGCTCATAATCTTAGAGAAAGACAGACTCGCTTCTTCCCAGAGGCCATTTCAATGCCCTACAGGGCTCTAGCTATGCCAGGATCATGGCCAGAGTCATGTGTCTATCCCTGGGCGAAGTCATCACTGTGTTCCATGGAATGAGTGTCTTCTATTGGGCGTTGTAGAAGCAGAGCCTGAGACGGTAAAGGTGGCTGTCCTTATCTATTGAGGGAGTGATCTCAGGAAAAATCTGTGAGGAGGTGAGAAAGGCAGGATAGGGCCAGGGAAGGCACTAGGCAAACTGGAAGAGCCCACTGAATCTCTTTTTGGTCTGACCTGCAGGGAGCTCTGAGGCATAAATTGCACTCATAATCGGTCCCAGTGAGGCAAAGGGCTGTGTTTTGTTGCCCCCTGGAGGAGATAATCTTTCAGAAAAGGTGACATTCTCTGTTAAGGGCAACTCAGAAAGGTGCAGCCCTGAGTCTCTACTGGCAACACTCATCTGAAGTGGGAGGTATAAGCTAACAAAGGGACCGGCTTGGGACTCTAACGTGTCCACTATAATGAACTGGCCTGCTGGGCCTTGGGAGGTAGGCTGTTCAAATTTTTTTAAAAATTGTATATATTTAACGCATATAGTATAATGTTTTGATATACATATAAATATTGAAATGACTGATAGTCAAGCAAATTAACATTATATAGTTACCCTATTTTTTGCGAAAAGGCACCTAAAACACTTTTTAAAAATATTTATTTAGGGAGGCTGGTGCTGTGGTGCAGCGGGTTAAAGCCCTGACCTACAGCACCAGCATTCCATATGGGTACCAGTTCATGTCCCAGGTGTTCCACTTACAATCCAGCTCCCTGCTAATGCACCTGGGAAAGCAGTGGAAGATAGCCCAACTCCTTGGGCCCCAGTACCCACGTGGGAGACCCAGAAGAAGGTCTTGGTTCCTGGCTTCAGATCGGGGCAGCTCTGGCCATTGTGGCCATTTGGGGAGTGAACCAGCGGATAGAAGATCTCTCTTTCTCTCTCTGCCTCTTCCTCTCTTTCAAATGAATAAAATAAATCTTTTAAAAATATTTATTGATTTATTTGAAAGGCAAAGTTACAGAGAGAGAGATCAGAAGTGGAGCAGCTGGGAGTTGAACTAGTACTAATATGGGATGCTGGCATTATAGGTGGCAGCTTTACCTTCTATGCCATGATGCTGGCCCCTAAAAATGCTTTTTTAAAGCAGACATTTCAAATATAACATTATTCACTGTGCCCATGTTGTATAGTAGTTCCCTTATCTGTGGGGGATACGTTCCAAGAAACCCAACATATATCATATACCATGGTTTTTCCTATACCTATCACAAAGTTTAATTAATTAATTAATTTATTATTATTTTTTTTATTTTTTGACAGGCAGAGTGGACAGTGAGAGAGAGAGACAGAGAGAAAGGTCTTCCTTTGCTGTTGGTTCACCCTCCAATGGCCGCCGCGGCTGGCGCACTGTGGCCGGCGCACCGCGCTGATCCAAAGCCAGGAGCCAGGTGCCTCTCCTGGTCTCCCATGTGGGTGCAGGGCCCAAGGACTTGGGCCATCCTCCACTGCACTCCCTGGCCACAGCAGAGAGCTGGCCTGGAAGAGGGGCAGCCGGGACAGAATCCAGCGCCCCGACCGGGACTAGAACCCAGGGTGCCGGTGCCGCAAGGCAGAGGATTAGCCTGTTGAGCCACGGCACTGGCCTAAAGTTTAATTTATAAATTAGACACAATAGGAGATTAACAATAACTACTAATAAAGTAGGACGATGAGAACACATGGTAATAAACATTATGTGAATGTGATCTCTGTCTTTCTCAGTGTCTTACTGTGCTATACTTACCCTTCTTATTGACCCTGGGCAACTGAAACTGCAGATACAGGGGCATCACTGTGCATTAGATCTCCAGATTCGTTCATTCTACACATCTGCCAGTTTATCTCTTCTGGTCTTTATCTTCCTGTTTCCTCCCCCTACCCTGCCCCTCCTTAACTACTGTTTTATCCTCTATCTCTGTGTGCTTGACTTTTAAACTGTTTTTACTTTCACATATAAGAGATTATGCAGTACTTTCCTTTTTGTGTCTGGCTTGTTAATCACTTACTGCAGTGTCCTCCAGGTGCGTTCATATTGTGACAAATGCTGGGATTTCCTTTTTAAAAGCTGAACATGTATATACACAGATATCAGTTTGTTCATACATTTTTGTGTTGGGCACTCTAGTTGTCTCTTATCTTGGTTATTATGAATAATGCTGTAATGAACATGGGAGCTCAGCTATTTTTACAGGGTAGTAATTTCATTCCTTTTGGGTATACACCCGTAAGAGGGATTGCTGGGTCATATGGTAGTTCTATTTTATTTTAAGATTCATTTCATTTATTTGAAAGGCAGAGTGACACAGAGTGGGAGAGACCGAGTGTAAAAGAGATCTTCCGGCCGGTGCCTCGGCTCAACAGGCTAATCCTCCGCCTTGTGGCACCAGCACACAGGGGTCTAGTCCCAGTCAGGGTGCTGGATTCTGTCCCGGTTGCCTCTCTGCCAGGCCAGCTCTCTGCTATGGCCCAGGAGTGCAGTGGAGGATGGCCCAAATGCTTGGGCCCTGCATCCCATGGGAGACCAGGAGAAGCACCTGACTCCTGCCTTCAGATCAGCGCGGTGTGCTGGCCGCAGCGCGCCAGCCGCAGCTGCCATTGGAGGGTGAACCAACGGCAAAGGAAGACCTTTCTCTCTGTCTCTCTCTTTCACTGTCCACTCTGCCTGTCAAAAAAAAAAAAAAAAAAAAGAGAGAGAGAGAGAGAGAGAGATCTTCTATGTACTGGTTTACTCCTCAAATGGCTGCAATGGCTGGAGCTGGGACAGACTGAAGCCAGGACTCCATGTATCTCCTATGTGGTCTCCCATGTGGGTGGCAGGGGCCTAAGCACTTGGATCATTGTCTACTGCATTCCCAGATGCATAAGCAGGGAGCTGGATCAGAAGTGGAGCAGCCATGGGGCCAGTGCAATGGCATAGTAGGTTAAGCCTCCACCTGCAGTGCTGGCATCCCATATGTGTGCTGGTTTGTGTCCTGGTTGTTCCTCTTCCAATCCAGCTCCCTGCTAATGGCCTGGGAAATCAGTGGAGGATGGCCCAAGTCCTTGAGCCCCTGCACCCACATGGGAGACCTAGAAGTTTCTGGCTCCTGGCTTTGGATTGGACTAGCTCCGGCCATTGCGGCCATTTGGGGAGTGAACCAGCAGATGGAAGACCTCTTTCTCTGTCTCTCCCTCTCTCTTTCTGTAACTCTACCTCTGAAACAAACAAATAAATAAAAATATAAAAAAAAGAGAGAGAGAGAAGCCAGGACATGAACTGTTCCCCATATGGGATGCTGGCCTCACAAGAAGTGGCTTTGCCAAGTACACCACAAGGCCAGTCACAGTAGTTCAATTTTTATTTTAAGAAATTATTTACTTATTAGAGAGACAGAAAAAGTGAGCGAGAGAGAACATGAAAGCGAGAGAACACTCCCATTCACTGGTTTACCCTCCAAATGCCCACAACATCTGAGACTAGGCTGCTGGGTCGGACCAAAGCTGGAAGCTGGGAATTCAGTCCAAGTTTCCCACATGGGTATCAGGGGTCCAACTGATTAAGTCATCATCTCTGTTGCCTCCCAGAGTGCATTAGCAGGAAGCTGCAATCAGGAGTGGAACCAGGACTAGAACTCAGATGCTTCAAGATATGGAATGTGAGCATCCCAAGTGGGAAGTTAACCTACATGCCAAATGCCTACCCTGGTAATTATATTTTTAATTTCTTTAGGAACCTCCATACTGTTCTCCATAATGACTGGACCAAGCTACATGCTTGTCAACAGCATAGAAACGTTTTCCTTTCTCCATACCTTCACCATACCTTGTCTTTTTGATATACCAATTGTAACAAGTGTGAAGTGACAACTCACTTATTTAGTTTCATCTATTTGAAAGGAAGAGAGAGAAAAGGAGAAAGAGAGAGAGGAGAGAGAGAGGGAGGGAGAGGGAGAGAGAGAGATGGGGGAAGTCACTATGGTTCTGATTTGCTTTTACCTGATGGTTTAAATGGCGATCCCACCAGAATCATGGGAATGGGAAGAGTGATTCTGAAAAAGTTGAGTCAGATATTATCTGCATTTCACTTCTCTGACTTCCAGCACTCATACATGTCTGCCTATAATTTTTTAAATGCCCCATTTAATATAATTTAGCTAGCTCATGAAGAAAACCCCTCCCACTTCCTGCAATAGACTGTCATTTTCTTGTGACTATTCTCTTAATCACTTTAGTGTATACTGATTGGACTTTCAGCTGCCATCATGAGTACTTCTTCATCTAAGGGCTTTGTCTAACTGTTCCTTACTTTGTCACCTCCCCAGCAGGCCAGAATTGCAGAGGAATTAGTGTTTTTCTCTCCCTGGAAGTTACTCTCAACCAAATGTCTAGTGGGAGTTGATGCCTGAGCACCTCAAACCTCTCACTCCTTGTAGTAAGAAACACCACGGAGTGTGTTCTCTATGGCTCCCAGGGTTCCCCATGAGAGTCAGCTTGGACTGAACACAATGGTAATTGGATTGCTAGTGCACCCTATATTAGTTGCTTTACCTTCTCTGTCTCATTTTCCCACTCTCCTACAAGTATTCTTCCTTACCTCCCAAATAAACTACTTGGAGTGGATTCCTTGCTTCAGGGGTTAATGAAACCAAAACATCCCCTAATCAAACAGAAACAGCTCCAGCCATGCCATTTCTGCTGTGGGAAAGAATGTGGATGTGTATGAAGGGGTGGTTTCTTACTGTTGTAATCTAGCTGCATTCTTCTAATTTAGGTCCACTTGTTGCTCCCTATGGTCCAAAAACATAAAACAACACCCCCAAAAGAATACAGTTGTTGGGAGGGGAATGGAAGGGCCTCAATAAAATACTTTGATTTAGAACATAAGTGATGGGGCTGGCGCTGTGGCGCAGTAGGTTAATCCTCCGCCTGTGGTGCCCGCATCACATATGGGTGCTGGTTCTAGTCCCAGCTGCTCCTCTTCCAATTCAGCTCTCTGTTGTGGCCTGGGAAAGTAGTAGAAGATGGCCCAAATGTTTGGGCCCCTGCACCCACATGAGAGACCAGGAAGAAGCACCTGGCTCCTGGCTTTGGATTGGCACAGTTCTGGCCGTTGTGGCCATTTGGGGAGTGAACCAACGGAAGGGAGATCTTTCTCTCTGTCTCTCCCTCTCACTGTCTGTAACTCTATCTTTCAAATAAATAAATAAAATCTTAAAAAAGAACATAAGTGAGGGAGAATATCAAAATGTGGTCTAGAGTTCACAGCACATACTATCTCCCTGCAAGACAGGAAGAGCAAGTACTCTCAAATGCTCTTGGCTTTGGCAGCAGATAGTGTTAACATGGTCAGTTCATCTCACCACCTCTAAACCGCTCTCTCTGTTGATCTCCCTTGTCCATTGTCTTCTGTGGTCACATCTAAAGGGTTTCTGGGATGGAGTCCCCTTCTGAATTCTTCATGGCTTTAGTAGCTCATTTCCTGTTGATGTAAGATCTGAGGCCTGAGGATGCCTTAAGGGAGTACAGCCATAGTTGCTTGATCATAAGACTCTCTTCTAATATTTATTAAATAAATAAATGCTCAGCACTGCTCTTTATCCTTCTGAAAGAGAAGACCCTGGGAAATTGTCTTTGCCTGCCTTCCCTCAAGAACAAAGCAAGGGGCAAAACTTTCATGGTAGGGCCTCAATAGAAGGCAGAATCCAAGGGCAACGAAATTTAGGGACAAGGGGAAGGAAGAAAGACAAATGCAAGATAGCATATTTCTGAGCTGACCACAGCTTTATAAAAAAAAAAAAAAACCATGGCAGTTTGTTTAGTTATACTCTTTAAAAGTCATGCAAGGGGCTGGCGCTGTGGCATAGTAGGTTAATCCACCGCCTGCAGCGCCTGCATCCCATTTGGGTGTTGCTTCGAGTCCTGGCTGCTCCACTTCCAATCCAGGTCTCTGCTATGGCCTGGGAAAGCATTGGAAGATGGCCCAAGTGCTTGGGCCCTTGCACTCACATGGGAGATCTAGAAGAAGCTCCTAGCTCCTGGCTTTGGAGTGACCCAGCTCCGGCCACTGTGGCCATTTGGGGAGTGAACCTGTGGATAGAAGACCTTTCTCTCTGTCACTCCCTGTCTGTGTCTGTAACTCTACCTCTTAAAAAAAGTCATGCAAACCCATCATGTCTTGGGATGGTCTATCACAAGGTGAAAGGGGAAGGAGATTCTTTGCACATTCCTTCTTGGCTCTTATCTTGCCCCAAAGTTCACCCATGGATTAATAACTGTGTCACAGTATAGGATTCTTTTCTGCTCTTACAGAGGGAAGGCCAGGTTCCTTGGCTGACAGGTTCACTAAATCATGAGAGGTAGAATAGCAATTCCTCAAAATGAGGATATGCAGGCAGAAAACAATTAGTTCATAAGATGTGAAGGTAACAGGGTAAGGAGTGATCTTCAATATATTTAGCAATTTGTATATTATGGGACCAGATCAATCAGAAATTATTTTGGGGGTGGGCATTGTGGTGCAGTGGGTTAAGTCTCTGCTACATCCCATATTGGAGTGCTGGGTTTGAGTCCCAACTATTCTGTTTCCCATACAGCTCCTTGGTAATGTGCCTGGGAAGCAGCAGATGATGGACCAAGTATGTGAGTCTCTGCCACCTGGGTAGGAGACCAGAATGGAGTTCTTGGTTCCTGGTCCAGCCCTGACTATTGTGGCCATGTGGGGAGTGAACCAGCAGATCTCTCCATCTCTCTTGGTCACGCTGCCTTTCAAATAACTAAGTCTAAAAGAAATTGTTATTCAAAATTTTTTAAAATTTGAGGCAAATATATATAGAGAGAGTGAGAGCAAGAGAAAGAGAGTGAGAGAGCTCCCAACTTCTGACTTACTTCCTGAATGCCCACAATGGCTAGGGTTAGATGGGGACTAGAGTCAGGAGTCTAGGCCAAATACGCATTTTTACTTTTTGATTTTTTAAAAGATTTATTTATTTATTTGAAAGGCAGAGTTACAGATAGGCAGAGAAGAGGCAGAGGCAGAGAGAGAGAGAGAGAGAGAGAGAGAGAGAGAGAGAGGTCTTCCACCTGATGGCTCATTTCCCCAGATGGCCACAACAGCCAGAGCTGTGCCGATCTGAAGGTAGGAGCCAGAAGATTCTTCCAAGTCTCCTATGTGGATGAAGGGGACCAAGGACTTGGGCCATCTTCTAATGCTTTCCCAGGCCATATCAGAGAGCTGGTTTGGAAGTAGAAAAGCCAGGACTCAAATGGGTACCTATACAGGATGCCAGCATGGCTGGTGGAGGCTTTACTTGCTATGCCACACCACTGGCCCCCTTACTTTTTGATTTTGTTGAAGAAAATACATGTGAAGTTCATCTTATATTCCAAATTCAAATTTATGATTAAATTTGATTATAATTTATAGTTGTATCTTTTTTCTCTTGGACTGAATCTTGGTTCCTAATATCATAACAGAACTACTAATTTTATTTGTCCTGTAATAACTTCTGGGGGCAAGACTTGGCTGGGTAGTTACTATGGCAGTTATGATATCTGTCCCAAATTAGAGTAGCTGGATTTTGATATCTGGTTCTGGCATCAAATATGCTGTTCATGAGTTCATAATGAGACACAGATCAACAGAGAAGCAACAAAAAGCTTTTATTGATAACTATGGAGAATACCAAAGAATTCCTAATTATTCTGAATGTTTATTAATAAAGGCAAATAGGTACTTATCATTTTTTTTCTACAAAAATTTTATTTCAGAGTAACTAAATAGTTGATGAGGGAAGATTCCTTTCTAGAATAATTCTAGCTAATAAATGCATAAGGGGTAATAAAATGGAATACTATAAATTGCAAATACTATAATTAAAAGGAAGCAATGATTCTAGGCCAGCTCTACTAGAAATTTCTGTAATGCTAGAAAGGTTTTACATTTGCATTGTTCAACACAGTAGCTCCTGTTGCTACTGAACACTTAAAATGTGGCTTGTATGACAGAAAAATGGAACTTTAATGTTTTAAAAACTTTATTAACCTTTTTATTTATTTGAAAGAGGGTAAGAGAGAGAGAGAAGGAGGGAAGGTGTGTGTGTGTGAGAGAGAGAGAGAGAGAGAGAGAGAACCACTGATTCACTTCCCAACGCTGCAGTAGAGAACAGAACTCAAATGTGGGTGGCAGGGACCAAATTTACACATGAAATAATGTGATGGCTGGGATTATCGTAAAAAATAATCCAGTTTTGGGGAGGGGGAAGGCTTTTGGTACATTTAAGATGCCTGTATTCCACAACTGAGTGCCTAGGTTTGTGTCCTGGCTTCACTTCTGATGCCAGCTTCCTGCTAACATACAGCTGGGGGAAGCAGCAGGTGATGGTGCAAGCATTTGCGTCCCTGCTACCAACATGGGAGAACTGGAATGAATTCCAGGCTCCTGACTTTGTACTGACCCAACCCCAGCTGTTGCAGGCAATTAGGGAATGAACCAGTGGATAGAGATGGTCTCTTTCTTCTTCTCACTCTCTCTCAAATAAATACCAAAATTAAAAAAAAAAAATCCAGTTGGTAAAGGATTTTGGGTAGAGGCACACAAAAAGAAGATTGGATATGTTATATATTGGTTTAACAATGCCCACTAACTTTCTGACATTCCTCTCTTTAGAAAAGGAAGCCTAATTTCTCTCCCTGAGTGTCGTGGTGTCTGTGACTCCCCTATAATGAATACAACATAAACGCAGTGATCCGTGTGTCTCCCAGGACTTGGTCATACAAGGCTTTGCAACTCTCACCTTCTTGTGTTGGTCAAAGTTTTGCCCTGGGGAAAGTATACTCCAGGAGCTCTAGAGAGGTTGTGTATGGCAAGAAACTGATGCCTTCTGCCACAATATACCAGCCATAGGCCTGAGCTGCTGGGAACAGATCCTTTAGCTGCAGCAAAGGCTTCGGATGACTGCAGCTCAGGCAGACAACTTGACTGCAGTCTCGTGAGAAACTCAAGCCCAGATTCGTCCAGCTAAGACATTACTAAGGGGCAAGCCTTGTGACATAAAGGGTTAAGCCACCACCTGCAACACTGGCATCCCATATGGGCACCTGTTTGAATCTTGGTTGCTACACCTCTGATTAAGCTCCCTGATAATGTGCTTGGGAAAAGCAGTGTAAAATTGCCCAAGTCATTGGGTCCTTGCATCCATATGGGAGACCTGGATGGAGCTCCTGGAGCCAGTCTGGCTCCAGACTGGCTCAGCCCTGGCCGTTGTGGCCATTTAGGGAGTGTTCTAATGGATGGAAGATCTCTCTCTCTCTATCTCTCCCCTAGCTCTCTCTCTCTCTATAACTGTCTTTCAAATAAATTAATTAAAATATAAAAAAAGACATTTCTGAAACCCTAATCCACAGCAACTGTGAGATAATAAGTGTTTATTACTATTTGAATTTGCTAACATAAGTTTATCATTAAACCTGGGTATTGAGTTCATTGTATTATTCTTTCTCTTTTATGTGTGGCATTTTCTATGGTAAAAAGTAATTACTGGGTTCCTATATTGCATTATTATGTAAATAATTCCCTGGTGAGTTAAAGATTAAAATGCCTAGTAAGTTACCATCTTTGCTACTTCAAGATAGGAAAAAATTTCTTTTTTTAAAAAAGATTTATTTTATTTATTTGAAAGACAGAGTTACAGAGAGAGGTAGAGACAGAGAGATTAGGTCTTCCATCCACTGGTTCACTCCCCAGATGGCTGCAACTGCTAGAGCTGCACCAATCTAAAGCCAGGAGCCAGGAGCCTTTTCCGGGTCTCCCACATGGGTGCAGGGGCCCAAGGATTTGGGCCACCTTCTACTGCTTTCCCAGGCCATGACAGAGAGCTGGATTGGAAGTGGAGCAGCTGGGACTAGAACTGGCGTCCATATGGGATGCCGGCGCTTCAGGTCAGGGCTTTAACCCGCTGTGACATAGCGCCGGCCCCAGAGAAAATTTCTTTCTTCCTTCCTTCCTTCCTTCCTTCCTTCCTTCCTTCCTTCCTTCCTTCCTTTCTTTCTTTCTTTCTTTCTTTCTTCCTTTTACAGGCAGAGTGGACAGTGAGAGAGAGACAGAAAGAAAGGTCTTCCTTTGCCATTGGTTCACCCTCCAATGGCCGCCGCGGCCGGCGCGCTGCGGCCGGCGCACCGCGCTGATCCAATGGCAGGAGCCAGGAGCCAGGTGCTTTTCCTGGTCTCCCATGGGGTGCAGGGCCCAAGCACCTGGGCCATCCTCCACTGCACTCCCTGGCCATAGCAGAGGGCTGGCCTGGAAGGGGGGCAACCGGGACAGAATCCGGCGCCCTGACCGGGACTAGAACCCTGTGTGCTGGTGCCGCAAGGTGGAGGATTAGCCTATTGAGCTGCGGCGCTGGCCAGAAAAAATTTCTTAAACAAGATGCAGCAAGTAGAGACTATGAAGAAAAGATTGATAAATTCATCCACATTGTAAAAAGAACTATTTATTGATTGGACCATAAAGAAAGTGAAAAGATGAACCACAATGTGGAATATTATATTTACTACATATATAATGAAGAAAAGATATGTAAGTAACTTAAATAAATAAATAAGTAAACAACTTAATAGAAAAATGGGTCAAGGATATGAATGTACAATTCACAGAAGGGACATTTAAATGGCTGATAAAATAAGTTTGATCAACTAGGATTTAATTCTTTTTGTTGGTTCCTACAGTAATTAACATCTTCTCCACTAGTAGCCCTCAGAAATGGCTATCAGGAGTTGGTGCATCCACATGGTTAGCTACATTTGTAGTTCCACATCTGCACATTCAACCAGTTGTGGATTAAAAATATTTGGAGGGACCAGTGTTGTGTCACAATAGGTTAAACCATTGTGATGCTGGCATCTCATAGTAGAGCACCACTGATTCAAGTGCTGGATGCTCTGCTTCCAATCCAGTTACCTGCTCATGTGCATGGGAAAACAATGGAAGATGGCCCAAGTACATGGGCCCCTGCCACCCACCTTGGAGCCCTAGATTGCAGTTTCAGGCTCCTGGCTTGGCCTGGCCCAACCCTGGCTTTTGTGGCCGTTTGGGGAGTGAACCAGTAGATTAAAGATCTTTCTCTCCATCCTCCTATCACTCTGCTTTTCAAATAAATAAGTCTATTTTATTTATTTTTTTTCAATTTTTATTTAATAAATATAAATTTCAAAAGTAAACTTTTGAATTATAGTGGCTTTTCCCTCCATAACCTCCTTCCCGCACACAGCTATCCCATCTCTCACTCACTCTCCCATCCCATTCTTCATCAAGATTCATTTTCAGCCGGCGCCGCGGCTCACTAGGCTAATCCTCCGCCTTTCGGTGCCGGCACACCGGGTTCTAGTCCCGGTCGGGGTGCCGGATTCTGTCCCGGTTGCCCCTCTTCCAGGCCAGCCCTCTGCTATGGCCAGGGAGTGCAGTGGAGGATGGCCCAGGTGCTTGGGCCCTGCACCCCATGGGAGACCAGGAAAAGCACTTGGCTCCTGGCTCCTGCCATCGGATCAGCGCGGTGCGCTGGCCGCAGCGCGCTGGCCGCGGCGGCCATTGGAGGGTGAACCAATGGCAAAGGAAGACCTTTCTCTCTGTCTCTCTCTCTCACTGTCCACTCTGCCTGTCAAAAAAAAAAAAAAAAAAGATTCATTTTCAATTATCTTTATATACAGAAGATCAACTTAGTATGTACTAAGTAAAGATTTCAACAGACTGCACCCGCACAGATACACAAAGTATAGAGTACTATTTGAGTAGTAGTTTTACCATTAATTCGCATAGTACAACACATTAAGGACAGAGATCCTACATGGGGAGTAGGTGCACCGTGACTCCCGTTGTTGATTTAACAATTGACACTCTTATTTATGACATCAGTAATCACCCAAGGCTCTTGTCATGAGCTGCCAAGGCTATGAAAGCCTCTTGAGTTCACAAACTCCGATCTTAATTAGACAAGGCCATAGTCAAAGTGTGAGTTCTCTCCTCCCTTCAGAGAAAGGCACCTCCTTCTTTGATGGCCTGTTCTTTCTGCTGGGATCTCACTCACAGAGATCTTTCATTTAGGTCATTTTTTTTTTTTTGCAACAGTGTCTTGGCTTCCCATGCCTGAGAAACTCTCATGGGCTTTTTAGCCAGATCCGAATGCCTTAAGGGCTGATTCTGAGGCCAGAGTGCTGTTCAGGGCATTTGCCATTCTGTGAGTCTGCTGTATATCCTGCTTGCCATGTAGGATCATTCTCTCCTTTTTAATTCTATCAATTATTATTTGCAGACACTAGTCTTATTTATGTAATTCCTTTGACACTTAATCCTATCTTTTCGATCGATTATGAACTTAAAACTAATCACTTTAACAAGTAAGATGGCATTGGTACATGCCACCTTGATGGGATTGAATTGGAATCCCCTGGCACGTTTCTAGCTCTACCATGAGGGGTAAGTCTGAGTGAGCATGTGCTAAACTGTATATCTCCTCCCTCTCTTATTCCCACTTTTATATTTAACAGGGATCACTTTTTAGCTAATTTTAAACACCTAAGAATAATTGTGTGTTAATTAAAGAGTTCAACCAATGGTATTAAGTAGAACAAAAAATACTAAAAGGAATAAAATAGTAAGTTATTCTTCAACAGTCAGGACAAGGGCTGATCAAGTCATTGTTTCTCATAGTGTCCATTTCACTTCAACAGGTTTCCTTTTAGGTGCTCAGTTAGTTGTCACCAATCAGGGAGAGCATATGATATTTGTCCCTTTGGGACTGGCTTATTTCACTCAGCATGATGTTTTCCAGATTCCTCCATTTTGTTGCAAATGACCGGATTTCTTTTTTTTTTATTACTGTATAGTATTCTTTAGAGTACACATCCCATAATTTCTTTATCCAGTCTTCTGTTGATGGGCATTTGGGTTGAGTCCATGTCTTAGCTATTGTGAATTGAGCTGCAATAAACATTGAGGTGCAGACAGCTCTTTTATTTGCCAATCTAATTTCCTTTGGGTAAATCCCTAGGAGTGGGATAGCTGGGTCATGTGGTAGGGCTATATTCAGGTTTCTTTTTTTTTTTTAAAGATTATTTATTTATTTATTTGACAGGTAGAGTTACAGACAGAGAGAGAGACAGAGAGAAAGGTCTTCCTTCCGTTGGTTCACGCCCAAATGGCCGCTATGGCCAGCGCTGCGCTGATCCGAAGCCAGGAGCCAGGTGCTTCTCCTGGTCTCCCATGCAGGTGTAGGAGCCCAAGCACTTGGGTCATCCTCCACTGCCCTCCCGGGCCACAGCAGAGATCTGGACTGGAAGAGGAGCAACCGGGACTAGAACCTGGTGCCCATATGGGATGCCAGCACCGCAGGCGGAGGATTAGCTAAGTGAGCCACGGCGCTGGGCCCTATATTCAGGTTTCTGAGCAATCTCCAAACTGTCTTCCATAGTGGCTTTACCAGTTGTCCATACTGAACATGTACAGACTTTTTGTCTTATCTCTATTCCCTAAATAATAGAGTATAATGCTATTTTACACAGTATTAGATATTAATAGCAATGTCAAGATGATTTAAATATGTGGGTGGATCTATACATGTTATATGCAGATACTATGCAGTTTTATATGTGATTTAAATACTTGTAAATTTTGCTAAGGGGGTGGTCTTAGAACCAATTCCTTGCAGCTATTAAGAGATGACTTAACCCTAAATACTCCCACCCTCTTGCTTCTCTGTGCCTTATACTACTTCCCAGTGTTTCATCCATGGAATTCAGCTCTAATTGCTCACAATAGCAGCTGTCTTGGTATTGCTGTGAGGGAGTGGGGTGTAATTTTTATTCCAGGCTCTTGTCATGCACAAAGGGAAGCATTCTTAGTGTTGACACAAATAAGGTAAAATTTACTCAGAAAGTGAAAAAGCACACACACACACATACACATGAGCATGGATTACCCCACAGAGACAGATACCCATAGTGAGTGTGCAGTGGGCCCCAAAAGAGAAAGGGGTGGGAGAGAGAGAGAGAGAAAGAGAGAGAGAGAGAGAGCGAGCATACCCCAGTGCCTCTTCTAGTTGTGGTCTGTGGCAGAGAGAGAGAGAGTGACAGAGCATCTCCCAGTGTTGGCCTGTTTTATGAGGTAGGAGGTGGTGCCTCTACATGAGCAAAGCTACCTGGAAATTTTATGGTACCTCCATAAATTCCATGTGGTGCTGAATATAAATATAAATATATATATATAAAATATGTATATATATGTGTATATATATATGTGTATATATATACATATTTTCATGGCGTCTTCCCACAGATCCCAGATGAAACATATGCATCCAGGGAAAGGGGGTGTTTTATCAACAAATAGAACAGAACTACAGAACAGGTGGAACAGAGGTTAGTAGTTGTTAGTAGATCTGCTCAGCAGATCCTACACTAGCTGCCTGCCTATCCCATATCATTATTGTACCCCTTTCTCATTTCCTCACTTCCCTGCTTCCTTGGATCACAACCCACATTAACCTTAGAATCCTTGTCTCAGGGCTGCCTTTGGGTAACCTAAACTAATACAAAATTGCTCAAGCTCCCAAGCCAGCATCAGACAGACTATAAGCCCTGGTAACTCAGTGAGAACTTTCCACCTGAAAAAAATAAAAATAAAAACTATAGCCTCCCCTGAAATGCATATAAGAGACAGGGCATAAAGGTTGGAGGCCCAGACCACATCCACAGCACAGACTTCAAAGGTTCCCAAGCCCAGGATCTGGCTCATGGGCCTCTCACAGGTTTGTTTTCTTTCTGTCCTCTTTGAACCTTGTCCACAATCAATGCCCTTGGCCCTAACTCACTTGGGTTCATAGCTAAACTCTCCCTGTTCCTTGAGCCATTTTTGATACGCTGATCTGGCTTCAGCCTGTTTAACTCGGTAAACACTGTAATCTGGGCCACACCTCTAGTCACAGGTCAGGCTTTTGGTCAGCTAGTTCTACACACAAGGTTATCTACTGTCCTTCCCCGACCTGGGGCTCCAGCCACAGTCACAATACAAGCAAATACAAGAATCACTTTGCTGTAATGAAGGTTGCTCCCAGATAATGGGAGCTGGTACCAATGGCTTTGGCACCAACATGAGATGGAGACCTCTGTGTAGGTACCAGAAGCCTTGATTATAACATCAACAGTAATCATTTTCAAGGCCTTGGGCAAGCATTAGAGACAGAGATGAAGGGAGTCATTTAGCCTAGCAGTTAGGACATCCACATTCCCTATCAGATTACCTGGGTTCAGTACCTGGGTTGGGCTCCTGACTCCAGCATTCCTGTTAATGCAGACTGTGGGAGGTGGCAATGATGGCTCAAGTAACTGGGTCCCTGCCACCCATGTGGGAGATCTGAATTAAGTTCCTGGCTCCAGGTTTCAGCCTGGCCCAGCCCTGGCTGTTGCAGGCATTTGGGAGAATGAAATAGTAGATGGGAGCTCTTTCAACAGTATGTCCCTGAGTATATGACCTTCTCTCAAAAAGAGAGAAAGAGAGAGAGAGAGAGAGAGAGAGAGAGAGAGAGAGAGAAAAGAAGAAGAAGGAGGAGGAGGAGGAGGAGGAGAAAAAAAGGAAAAGAAAGAGAAAGAGAGTGAGATAGTGCTGTGCTTCTGGTGGCACTAGGACAGCAGTCATCTTAGAGAGATGACTTTTCTGAGTCAAAGTAGGAAATGAGGAAACTGACATTCTATGAGTTTCCCATAATGTCTTAGTGATAATATCTCTTTCTAGGGTGTTGGGAGTGTGTGTAGGGAGACTTCCAAACTCTTCCTGTCTGTATTAGTTCTCTTTTGCTATGAGACCGATCAAAATTTAGTGGTTTACAGTAACAACAATTTACTATTCTCGCAGTTTCTGTGGGCTAGGAGTTTGGGAGCAGCTGAGCTGGGTGGTTCTGGCTGTCTTTTATGATCATGTGGTTGTGATGTTGACCAGGGCTGTAGTCATCTGAAAGCTTGCTTGGGGCTGAGGTTGATTCACACGCGTATTTGGAAAGTTGGTTCTGATTCTTGGCAGGGGGCCTAGTTCCTCCCTAGCAGGCCTCTCTAAGGCTGCTGGAGTGTCCTCAGAACATCGTGAGTGGCTTTCTCCGTTGAAAGGGGGTAGAAAGGAAGAGAGGCAGAAGTTGTACTTTGTATTTTATCTCAGAGGTCGCCTTTGTTAGAAAGTGAGTCACTATAACTGGCCCACTTGAGGGGGTTAAACTCCAATTTTTAAAAGGAGTGTCAAAGAGTTTGTAGACATTTTTCTAAAAAAACTCCAAAACGCTTTTAGTTCAACAGCTGTCACTTGGACTATGATATCATTTCCAGCTCCTATTTCTCATCAATTTGCTGCGTTTTTATATTCTTATGTAATCAATAAGGTAAACATCATTAGATAAACATACTATATAGTATGGTCAACTTCTATTTTCTTCATAAATAATTGAAATACTTACCTGTCCTTATTAGGAAGACTCCTGTAGTTTTTCTTCTTTTTTCCCTTGCAAGGTTTATTTATCTATTGGACAGGCAAAGTGATAGAGAGGGAAAGAGAGAAATAGAGAGAGGGATCTGATTCACACCTTAAATGGCTGCAATAGCTAGTTGTGGGCCAGGCCAAAGGCAGAAGCAAGGAACTCAATGACACAGAGAAAGATAGAGAACATTCCCATCCTGGCTCACATGGTTGGCAGGGACCCAGTTATTGGGCCATTGTCCACTGTCTTTCTAGGCGCATTAGCATGAAGCTAGATTGAAAGCAGAGCAGCTGGGACTTGAACTGGCACTCTGATATGGGATGCTGGCATTGTAAGTGGTAACTTTTTTTTAAAGATTTATTTATTTACTTGAAAGTCAGAGTTACACACAGAGAGAAGGAGAGGCAGAGAGAGAGAGAGAGAGAGAGAGAGAGAGAGAGAGATGTCTTCCATCTGTTGGTTCACTCCTCAGTTGGCCGCAACGGGTGCCAACCCGTTGGGAGCTATGCCAATCTGAAACCAGGAACCAGGAGCTTCTTCAGGGTCTCCCACGTGGGTGCAGGGGCCCAAGGACTTGGGCCATCTTCTACTGCTTTCCCAGGCCATAGCAGAGAGCTGGATCAGAAGTGGAGCAGCTGGGACTCAAACTGACACCCATATGGGATGTCAGCACCACAGGCAGCAGCTTTACCCACTACGCCACAGCGCCAGCCCTGTAAGTGGCAGCTTTACCTGCTGTGCCACAACACCCAGTTTTGTTTTGTTTTGTTTTGTTTTGTTTTGTTTTGTTTTTGAGTCCTTCTCTTTCCCACTGAATTATCCAAGAAATCTGGGGCTTATTCAGTCTAAGGTGGCCAGTCAGTCAAGCCAGAATTGTACATCTCAGTTATGAAAAGCAGAACATCTAGAGGGCACACTGAGAAGCTATCCTGCATTTGCATGGAGGTGGTGCAAATAAATGATACTCAGATCTCTTGCTGAGGGGAGCACAAATGACTGTGGCCCCAGCTGCTACATTACTGGTTCCACCATGGTGTTCGGATAATGCAGGACAAATAGATGCAGTACTAGTCCAACTCGCAACCTCAGCTCCAGGACTCCCCTCTGGCCTGGGAGAGCATTTCTTGGAAGCCACGCTGAAGTCTGAGATTCTTCTTAATCAGTTCTCCTTCCCCTCTTTTCCTTTACAGCTGTCATATTTTTATTCTAGTCTGAATCCTCTCCTTGTCTTTTCCAGCTTCCTTCCCTTTATCCTTCAAGTCGTTTCCCGCAGTAAATCTTGCACATCTAATTCTGTTTTGGCATCTGTGTCTTGGTAGTCCTCCCAGGCATAACAGTTCTGGAGCTAGTTCCTATTGGCTTGTGAGAGCAGAGTCCAATGTCTTTTTCTCCAATTCTGCATTCAGTGACATCACTTTGGTAGCTTAAAATAGGTCATGATGGGAGTATTTACACCAAAAAAATCAACTAGATGTTATGCATGAGGGCTTTCTCCACCCCTAGAGAGCAGGCTGTTAAACATTTATCAGCATACCTCTGATATAAACCCAACAGAAACATGTACAAATGTTCACCAAGACAGTCGTGTCAGATTCCTACACTATTCACAACATCATAGTTGCCTCAAGCTGGAAACTTCCCAGGGGCCGGCGCCATGGCTCACTTAGTTAACCTTTGCCTGTGGTGTTGGCATCCCATATGGGCACCGGGTTGTAGTCCTGGTTGCTCCTCTTCCAGTCCAGCTCTCTGCTGTGGCCCAGGAGGGTAGAGGAGGATGGCCCAAGTGCTTGGGCCCCTGCACCCCCATGGGAGACCTGGCACCTGGCACCTGGCTCCTGGCTTTGGATCGGTGCAGTGCTGGCCGTATCGGCCATTTGGGAGTGAACCAAAGGAAGGAAGACCTTTCTCTCTGCCTCTCCCTCTCTCTCTCACTGTCTATAACTCTACCTGTCAAATAAAAAAAAAAAGAAACTGCCCAAATGCCCATCAGAACTGACCAATAAATTTATGATATCATGGTTATGTATTTTTAGACAACAAAATACAGTAGTGGAAATAAATGACATTATAAAATATATACAACATGAAAGAATCTCACAAATATAATGCTGATTGAAAGAAGCCAGACACAAAAGAATCCACATTCTAAAATTCAATTTATATATAATGTAAAAAAAGAAAAACTGGCAAAACTAATCTGTGGTGTAAGAGGTGAAGATAGTGGTTCCAAATGGAGATAGTGACAGGGAGGGGGCAAAAAGGGTCCTGATAATGTTTGACTTTTTTTTAAAAAATTTTTTTTTGACAGGCAGAGTGGACAGTGAGAGAGAGAGACAGAGAGAAAGGTCTTCCTTTGCCGTTGGTTCACCCTCCAATGGCCGCCGCGGCCAGCGTGCTGCGGCCGGCGCACCACGCTGATCTGATGGCAGGAGCCAGGTACTTATCCTGGTCTCCCATGGGGTGCAGGGCCCAAGCACTTGGGCCATCCTCCACTGCACTCCCTGGCCACAGAAGAGAGCTGGCCTGGAAGAGGGGCAACCGGGACAGAATCCAGTGCCTCGACCGGGACTAGAACCCGGTGTGCCGGTGCCGCTAGGCGGAGGATTAGCCTAGTGAGCAGCGGTGCCGGCCAATGTTTGACTTTTTGATCTTGGTGCTGGTTAAAAGTGTGTCTTCACTTTTTTTTTTTTTTTTTTTTTTTTTTTGGACAGGCAGAGTGGACAGTGAGAGAGAGAGACAGAGAGAAAGGTCTTCCTTTGCTGTTGGTTCACCCTCCAATGGCTGCTGCGGCCGGCGCACTGTGCTGATCCGAAGGCAGGAGCCAGGTGCTTCTCCTGGTCTCCCATGGGGTGCAGGGCCCAAGCACTTGGGCCATCCTCTACTGCACTCCTGGGCCACAGCAGAGAGCTGGACTGGAAGAGGAGCAACCAGGACAGAATCTGGCTCCCCAACCGCGACTAGAACCCGAGGTGGCGGCGCCGCAGGTGGAGGATTAGCCTATTGAGCCGTGGCGCTGGCCAAAGTGTGTCTTTACTTTTTAAAATTTTTACTTAATATATTTGGAAGGGGGGGAGAGAGAGAGAGAGAGAGAGAGAGCGAGCACTCTCAGCCACTGGATCTCAAAATGCTTGCAACATCCAGAGCTAGGCTGGGCTGGGATAAGCTGAAACCAGGAGCTGGGAATTCAATCCAGGTCACCCGCAAGTGTAACAGGGTCCACATTAGTAGGAAGCTGGAGTCAGGAGTCAGGTACTCCATAGTTGGGATGTGGGAGTCTTAATCTCTAGGCCAAATGCCTACCCCCTGGGTATGTCTGTTTTGTGAACATTTATTGAGCTGTATATGTATGCTTTCTTCACTTTCCTGTATAAGTTAAAAAATGTATGTTGTAGGGCTGGTGCTATGGTGTAGTGCCAGCATTTCATGTGGGCAATATTTTGATTTGTGGTTGTTACAATTTCCAATTCAGCTCCCTGCAAATTGCCTGGAAAAGCAGTGGAAGATGGCCCAAGTTCTTGGGGTCCTGCCACCAACAGGGGAGACGAGAGGAAGCTCTGGGCTCCAGGCTTCAGCCTGGCCCAGCCTCAGCCATTGCAATCATTTGGGGAGTGAACCAGTAGATGAAAGACCTCCTTCTCTGTCTCTCCTTCTCTGTCTCTGTAATTCTGCCTTTCAAATAAATAATCTTTAAAAAAGTGCTGTTAAAAGATGTATACTGTACAGGTTATCTATACTTGTAAGAAGTTCTAGGGGGTTTTTGTCAAAAGGATGATTTCAGTTTAGAAATTTCCAAGTTGAAGTCATGCTTCATGGTCATATTTAGCAAGCCATTTGTCTTTTTAACAGCAGTAGTGTTTTCATGATAGATATGTACAGGAGAAAGTTTTTGTTCTCTACTATAGAAATGGAGGGGGCGAGTGTGCATGAGTTTAGCTCATCCAATAGAAACTGTAAATGCCTTGCCTCTATATTGATGAGCTCTTCACAATGCTGTCTTTTCCCTTGAGCTGACCTAGAAGGTCACTTCTATACTTGTGAGGCTTACCTGTGGAAGCCACCAGGAGCTCTGCCAATAGCTCAGGGAGTTAACTCTGTGCTCTAGAACAAGGACTCCTAAACACTTTTCCTTAGAGCCTGCCACGAACTACCAGGATCTTATGTTTGTCCGTTGACCTATATCTTACAAGGGATATGCGACGGAACTGCCAACGGAGCTTCATTCTTACCTAGAATCCTCAAGCTGTGGTTATTCCAAATTTTCAGGTTCAACTTCTTTCACAGGCAACATCATATCTCATTGTTAGATGAGATCCTGATATCTATAAGCAAATAATTGCTTGGTCCCATATAGGCTAAAAATACAAGGAGACCTTTGGCATGTTAATGCTGCAAATTGTGCAGAATGAGGTCTGGTTTTTCTTGGGGAGGTCATATGGCCAATCAGATAGATCCTACTATGGTATTTTTCAGTCCTTGCTATATAGCAGATGTTCAATACATATCTGCTGAGGGGTGGGTGTTTGGTGGGTGTTCGGGACACCAGCATCCAATATCAGAGTACCTAGGTTTGAGTCCAGTTCTGCTTCTGATCCCAGTTTCCTACTGATGCCCTAGAAGGCATCAGGTGATGGTTCAAGTAGTTGGGTCCCTGTCACCCATGCAGGAGACCCAGATCAAGTTCCCAACTCCTGACTTTGGCCTGGTCTAACCCTGGCTGCTGTGACTATCTGGGGAGTGGGCCAACAGACAGATCTTTCTTTGTCTCTGTCAAACAATAAATAGAAATCATTAAAAAAAATCTGTTCTATGCCTATTATACACACAAATACACCCTCTCAAATTTCCTTTAGTGGATTCTTTTTAGTGCTCTGTTGGCTGCTGAATATGTGTGCAAATTACTCTTCCCTTACCTCATGGTGGGATCAACTGCATGGTACAGTTCATGTTTTAAGGCTCTCCCTACGATCATGCTGAAGCTCAACTCCAGATAAGACCACACCATGTTCAGCTTTCTTCCTTGTTCTATGCTGCTTCCTTCATTGTGTTTCTTCTGAGAGTACTCTCCAATAAGTTGTGCACTCAAATCCTGTTTCAGGCTCACATGTAGGGAGACTGACAGAAGACACTGCATGAGAGAAGGCAAAAAAATTATAAAATCCATCCATGTCCATGACCTGGAGGCAATGCAGGCAAAGACACAGAAAATAATCACATAAAATCAGAGAGGAGTGAATGTTTGGCACTAAGGTTAAGAAACTGCTTGCAACACCTGAATCCCCTATTAGAGTCCCTGATTTGGGTACTGGCTTCACTTCTGATTCCAGCTTCCCACTAATGTGCACCTGAAAGGAAGACTGATGGCTCAAGTATTTGGGACCCTGCTGTCCATTTGGGAGCCCTGAACTGAATCACAGGCTCCTGGCTTCTGCTTGGCCCAGACATGGCTGTAGCAGGCATTTGGGAAGTGAACCTATAGATGAAAGATATCTATCATTTACCTTTCAAATAAAAATTTTAAAAACAGAAAGAAATCATAGAGAGAAAAAAAGGCCACATAGGAAGACATTTTTCTTGAGTGGGAAAAAAAAAGCCAAACCAAATCAAACTGGCAGAAGCATAAGGACTTTAAAACCATTTAAGTGGATGCAAACTCCTCTGGCCATGTAGTTAGTGAGGTCTCTGTTACAGTCTGAACTCAGGGGCTGGCACTGTGGCTTAGTAGGCTAAGCGTCTACCTGTGGCGCCAGCATCCCATGTGGGCACTGGTTCGTGTCCAGCTCTCTGCTTATGGCCTGGGAAAGCAGTAGAAGATGGCCCAAGTGCTTGGTTCCCGGCACCTGGAAGAAGCTCCTGGCTCCTGGCTTTGGATCTGTCCAGCTCTGGTCATTACAGCCATTTGGAGAATGACCCAGTGGATGGAAGACTTTTCTTTGTCACTCCGTCTGTAACTCTACTTCCCAAATAAATAAATAGAATATTTTAAAATTTTTTATTTAATATTTAAATATTTAAAAAAGAGTTTGAACTCAGAGTGATTTCAAATTAGAGTATGAGAATTCTTTGCCACTGGCATTAGTTTCTGAGGCTTGGAAATGACCACCTTAATAAGGATTAGTTGGGAAAAGAAAGGTGACACAGGATTTCAGGTAGAGCAGCCACACAAAATTGGAAATAAGGCATGTGGAGGGCACCAGCGATGTTTCCAGAGCTACAGTGATTCCTCCATGAGGAGTGACTGGACAATAAAATCAAAACCTACAACTTATTATGCATAGATGAGTTGGATATTATGCATTTATATATACTGTCATTCTGATGGTTTTTTAAAAAATTTATTTATTCAAAAGGCAGAGTTACAGAGAGAGAAAAAAAAAAGAGACACAGAGAGATCATCCATCTGCTGGTTCATTCCCCAAATGTCTGCAATGGCTAGGGCTGGGCCAGACTGAAGCCAGGAGCCAGGAACTTCTTCTGGGTCTCCCACATGGGTTCAGAGGCCCAGGCACTTGGGCCATCTGCTGCTGCTTTCCCAGGCACATTAGCAGGGAGCTGGATCAGAAGTTGAGTAGCTGGGATTTGAACCAGCACCCATATAGGATGCTGGCATCACAGGCAATAGCTTTACCCACTATGCCAGCCCCTAATCTGTCATTTTTAATGAATTTTTTTTTTGACAGGCAGAGTGGACAGTGAGAGAGAGAGACAGAGAGAAAGGTCTTCCTTTGCCATTGGTTCACCCTCCAATGGCCGCCGCGGCCGGTGCGCTGCGGCCGGCGCACTGCGCTGATCCGATGGCAGGAGCCAGGAGCCAGGTGCTTTTCCTGGTCTCCCATGGGGTGCAGGGCCCAAGCACCTGGGCCATCCTCCACTGCACTCCCTGGCCACAGCAGAGGGCTGGCCTGGAAGAGGGGCAACCGGGACAGAATCCGGTGCCCCGACCGGGACTAGAACCTGGTGTGCCGGCGCCGCTAGGCGGAGGATTAGCCTAGTGAGCCGCGGCGCCGGCATTTTTAATGAATTCTTAATCAAATCTACTTCACCAGGCTTATTCTTTCTTGTCTTTGGAGAAAGCAGATTACAGAGTATTCTGGTACTCTATTGTTGTGTAACAAACTGTCCCAAAAACTTACTGGCTGAAAGAAGTATGCTTATTTATTTTGCTCATTTATCTGCATTTTGGTGTGAGTTTAGCAGGGATGAGATCCCCTGCTTCATGACTGTCTGGGGCTTCAACTGGGAAGATCTGAATGGCTAGGAGCTGGCTTCCTCCCATCCTGGCAGTCTCAGAGCAGCTGGGCTTCTTATGGAAGCTGGTTTGCTGCAGACCAAATGTGCCAAGACTTTCAGGAAGAATCTGCAAGACTTCTTGGGTCCCAGCTTCAGAAGTCCCAGCACACCACTTCCACCACAATTTGTCTAGCAAATCACTACAGCCAGCCCAGATTTGGAGAGTGGGGGAATTAGGCCCCATCTCTTCACCAAAAGAGTGTAAAAGAATTCGTAGCTATCTTTGAACGACTACACGAAAGCAGAAAGTATAGCGGACTCTGACAACAGCAGTAAAGGAGAAGACAGCAGCAATACTTCTTTCACAGGTCAGAGTTTGTTTTAGGACAGAACAATTGGAAGATGCTGGAAGACTAAGAAAAAAGCAGCAGAGGATGGAATAGATGAAGGAAATAGGAAACAGGTTTGCTTTAACAAGGTTCTCCAGTTTGGGAGGGCAGCCAAATGCAGTACAGGGATGGCTGCTCTGTGGATGTAAACTCTTTGTTACCTGCGAGTGGTGGTAAAATCATGGAGAACTTTGCAGCCTGGCCTCAGTTTTGTGGTGGACAGGCAGGAAAAGGGCTGGATCTGTTTCTGAGCTGGAAGCCTAGGGAGAGCAGTGTCTTCCACAGCTACTGCACTGCACACATCAGCCTCCCCTATCTGACTGTGAGCTGCCAGAGGACAGGGACCTAGCTTCAGTTTCCCTACCTCATTCTACACAGCCCAGCAAAAATATAACCTGCAAACCAGAATGCCAGCTCTAGGGCCTGGGCTAAACAATGGGTTTCCTGTGGGAATGTGTGGGTGGTGAGCTGGGAGGGAGGCTGCTGGGCAGTTCAGTGTCACCAGATTTGAAGGGGATGAGTAAGACCTCACTCTGAGCAAGAGTGTGGGGCTACCACCTAAATCTTAGAATCCAAGAACCTTATCATCTAAATCTTAGAATTTTGAGCTCTGAGGTCAGATTGAGGGTATGCGGGTTTTTGTTTCCAAGGACTGCGAAGTGCCCAATTTCCAAGGTCATTACCTTAGGAATATTCCTCACAGCCCAAGGGTCGTGTCAGACAGTGTCCGGTTTTCCACTGCTGAGCAACAAACCTCTCTGAGACTTGGAGGTTTAAACTAGCAACCAGCTTATCAGTTCTCGGGATTTTGGGTACGTTACAGAAGACTTGTCTCTGTTCTGGGTAGTGTGGAACAGCTCAGACGGCTTCTTCACGCAGGGACTGCCCTCTCAGCTACGATGGGGTCTTTCCTACTTGTTGGTCTCTGTAAGGGGATTTCTCTCCAGGAGGGTGGTAGAGGGGGAGCAGTTTAGGACTATTAAGAGCTCAAAATGAAGGCTGCCAGGTCTTTTAAAAGCTCAGAGCTGGAACTGACACGTTGCAATGTCTATTACATCCTTCTACTGGTTTAACAGTCGCAGGCTCAGTCCAGATTCCAGAGTGGAAGACTGCATGGCGTGGTTACACTGCTTTGGGGGGGGGGGGGGTCACTGAAGTCTCAGAGTACCAGACACGACCCCTGAGTAGCTTGAGGGTGTGCCAGTTCCTGATTCTGTTGCTCTCTCTTCAGAGATGGTTGGAGGTCAGAGTGGAGAGTAAGGTAACCTCAAAGTTGTCCCACAGGCGCAGCCTACATGCCGGTTTCTTAACACACGTGTCACTTGGTCACCCTTATTTCAAAAGGGCTCGAAGGCACCACTCCTTCTTCCACAGGACTGCAGCCGACGGCACACTGCCTAAGGCCCCTCAGCCAGGCGAGCGCGCGGTCTCCAGTGAGCGCCACACGCAACACGACCGGCTTGGTCAAGAGGGCGGCCGGGGCGCCAGCGGCCCCGTGGAAAGGGAGACGCTTCGGGGCTGCTCCCCTGCCTGCCGTCCCGCGCAGAGGGCGAACATGAGAATCTCGCGCCAGCAGCAAACCCAAGCATCCTGCGCTCAAGGACCGGGATCTTCGCGCCGCGCCGCGCCCACGCACGCACGCGCGCGCGCTCCGGCCCCGCCCACGCGCAGCTCTGGCCCCGCCCTCAGGATTGACCGCACGAGCCACCGTCCACACAGCCCCGCCCCGCACGGCCAGGCGAAGCGAAGCCGGCCGTGTGGTGTGTGTGTGTGTGTGTGAGTGTGTGTGTGTGTGTGTGTGAGTGTGTGTGTATGTGTTCGCGGGGCGCCGTCTCAGCCCCGGGAAGATGGTGGCGGCGGCGGCGGCGACTGAGGCGAGGCTGAGGTGGAGGACGGCGGCGACGGCAGCGCCCGCGGGCAGGAACGGCGGGCGGCACCGGGGCTGGGACGTGACCGCGACTGGGAGGCCGGGGTTGGGGGCCGGGCTGCGCCTCCCGTGGTTGCTGTCGCCGTCGCTGCCGCCGCGGCTCCTGCTGCTGTTGCTGCTGCCGGTGCTGCTGCTGCTACTGCCTTCGGAGGCCGAGGCCGCGGCGGCGGCAGCGGCGGTGTCGGGCTCCGCTGCAGCCGAGGCCAAGGAATGTGACCGGCCCTGTGTCAACGGCGGCCGCTGCAACCCTGGCACCGGCCAGTGCGTCTGCCCCGCCGGCTGGGTGGGCGAGCAATGCCAGCACTGCGGGGGCCGCTTCAGGTGAGTAGGGGGTGGTGGTGGAGGGTCGGGCCCAGCCGGAGGCGGGAGCTGAGGGGCGCCGGTGACGGCCCCAGACCAGAGGCGCGTGCTGCAAAGAAAGTGGGGAGGGGAGGGCTGCCCCGCGATGTGGGAGGGCCATTTGTTTCCGGGGAGATCATCATCTCTGGCCTGGGGTCTTCCTGTTGTGTAGGGTGAAAGAGTACAGTTAGGAGTGGGGAGCTGCCCAGAGGTATTTGGGTGTTGTGGGCTAGATTGGAAGAATGTTTGGGTTCCCCAAGAGTATCAAAGCCCATCTCTGAAACTAGGTCTATTTCGGATAAATGAGATATCGGAAAAAAAGTGAGTGAACCTGTTTTACTTCAACACATTCTGTTAACATCCCCGTGTGCCCTACCTGATAGGTTCCCCAACTGATTGGAGATTTGGGTTTCTTAAGATACTGGACCCTTGAAACGATTTGTTGGCTGGATGGAGATGGAAGGGAGAGGATAGCAGTGTGAGATTTTGGGGATGGAAGAACTAGTGGCTGGTGGCTAAAGGAAAGTGAAGAAACCAACCCTTTGAAGCTCACTGGATGTAGCAGAGTAGAACAGGTTCTGTCAGGGAGTGAGGATGGAAGGAGATTCCTGTTCGCCCTGGTTTCTGGGCAATATGGAGTTCCAGTTTGGAGCAGAACCTCTTGGAGAGATCATTAATTAATTAATTAGCGGTTATCTGTTATTTGCTTCAGTTGTGCAAGGCTTTCTGGATAATACACTCAAACAAATAGATTAGCCAGACTTTGGCCTAGTCCACAAGGAGTTTGGAATATACCAGGAGAAAGATATGCACACAGATAACCCTAGTCATAAGGGTTACAGAGTCATTCATGCCTGTGGTGGTTACTTACTGCACTTTTTCCATGTCTGATCAGCAAGAGCGGGGAAATGTGGTGACCAAGACAGACAAGATCCCTGCTTTCATATTTTAGTGGGACTGACAGGCTGCTTACTAATAAATAAGTCAAAGAAATGAACAGAATAATTTTAGATATTGGTAAATGCTATGAAAATAAAAGTGGGGTGACCTGATAGAGAATTATAGCTGCCGGTGACTTTAGGAGGTCTCTCTGAAGTTAAAGTGACATTTGATCTGAGAACAGAAAGAGACAGTGAACCTGTAGGATTTAGTGTGGAGAGGTTGTAACTAGCTAGGGGGTGTGAGGGAGATTTGAGAAGGAGATAACCATGGATTTGAGTATTGGAGACTAAGGATTTGGGAATGTTACACAGGGGGAAAAATTCCAGATGGGAGGGAGGATGCAAACAAAATTTTGTTGCTACCTCTATGGAAGAGAGTTGTGAGAGAAGTTTGGAGTGGTAAAATTGTAGACTCCAGTAACGTCAGATCTTCCAGGGAACTCAGAGTATTGAGAAGTCGAGTTTTATGGATGGAGAAACCAAGTGACTTGAGGACCAGTCAAAGGTGGGGCTGGTTTTGTAACTTAATTAGGGTGTTCTGGTTTATGAATCACATTAATATGCACATATTTGTTGAGCACGCCTCTGAGAGTGGTAAGCAAGACAGACACAGTTCTAGGCTTGGGGATGGGTAGGATCATGGCAGGCTGGAGAGAGTGTGGGGTGGCTGAACAGGGAGAATGAAGGGGAACACGGCAGGACTGCAGAGATACGCAGGGGCAGGGCAAGTGGAGACCTGCCAGTCGGATTGAGGCTTTCAACCTTTAGTCCAAGAGCAGTGGAATGGCTTATGTAGTTTACTCTTATTTTCATGACATTGTGGGCTTTTACATTGGGGGTCAGAGCTGGAGTGGACTTTAAGGTGAGGCCAGAGCATTTTGAATGTAAGGAGCTTCCAAGATCAAGTGAGTGGGTGGTTGGCTCCAATGAGAGTTCATGTTCTGAAAATCCAGGACGATGTGGCAGGGCAGAGGGGCCATAGCAGGGTCAGTCTTGGGGTCTTACTGTAGTACTTTTTCACCTTACACAACAGGAAGACCCCAGCAAGATCAGTCTATCTGTGATATTCAGAGTAGGTAGGCTCACTTTGAGCATGAGAGGGGATGGGAAGCCAGGTGAGATCTGTTGGCCCGGGTTAGGACAGTGATAGTCAGAGCTGGAGATGGCAGAGGGTGTGAAGGCAGGGACGGATTGCTGCGTGGTGTTGTAGAGGTAAAATGAGCAGGCCTTTAAGAAACTGGTTTACTGTTGGGAAGAGAGAGTAGGATGATGAGGAAAATAAAACTAGATATTATTCTGGGTGATGGAGAGGACAACACTGCCATTAACAGTCACAGGGACACAGGAGGAATGGATCTGAGACGAGTTCAATCCTACACACACTGAGTTTGGGATGCTCTCAAGGTGTGCACCTGGCTGATGTCAGTGCTGACGCCATCTATGAGGGAGATCGCCATGGGGAGAGAGAGTTCTGAGTGTCCCCATGGGCAGTCCAGAGGATTGGAGAAGAGCCACTTATGGGGCACAGAGAGTCCTGAAACTGGTTGTCTCAAATGATGTCATATGTGAGGGAAGGGACTCCTCTAGTTATTGTGGTTATTCCTTTGAGTTTGTACCAGCTGTTATCCGTGCTGTTTCATGATTGAGCAATTATGACTGTGGTCTTGGTGATACCATTATATTTTGTGGGCTTCTGGAATGGAAGTAGGAGGAACTTATGTCTCTGGTCTTTTAAAAAGACTTGTATTAAATTTTAGTTGGAGGATTTTTTGGGCAAAGAATGAAATGTTGGTTTTGATCATAGTGGGGTGTGTGTGTGTGTGTATATATATATTTAAATACTTATTTGAAAGGCAGAGTTATAGAATGAGAGAGGGAGAGAGAGACAGAGAGATATCTTCCATCTGCTGGTTCACTACCCAAATGGCCACAATGGCTAGGGCTGAGCTAGGCTGGAGCCAGGACCCAGGAGTGGCATCTGGGTCTCCCAAATGGTTGCAGGGGCCCAAGTGCTTGGGCTGTCCACTGCTTTCCCAGGCACATTAGCGGGGAACTGCATGGGAAGTGGAGCAGCTGGAACTTGAAAAGCTGCCTGTATGAGATGTTGGTGTCACTTAACCCTCTAAGCCACAATGCTGGCCCCTGGTGGTATATATCTTGATGTGGTTTATACACCTCTTTGTCATTTAACTAAAAGGTATTAAATGAATTCCTTCCTGGTTTAGAATAGCATTAAGCTTGTGTATTTTTAAAGATTTTTAGATCTGTATGCCCTGTCTCATAATTGCCAGTATAGGTCTTTTTCATTAATTGAAAGGAATGTAGGATAGCAAGGGGATTGGGCTTCACTAAAGTCATCACTGCGTGCGTACTGTGTGCCAGGGACTTGGCCGGGCATGTTCATGTGTATCTTACTGTTTATTCCTCAGGACAACTTGAGGATATGATACAAAATTTGGCTTATTATATGGTTGTAAGTTAGCCAATTTTTTTCCTAATGAAAGTTGCTTCAGAAATGATTAATTACAGAGAGTAAGGTTAATGGTGTCAGTTCAGCAAAAATAACTATAAATCTTTGGTGTATTATTTGTAAGACAGAACCATTTTCATTCATTTTTATGTGAATCTTCATTACTCAGGGATCTTTTTTTTTTTTTCTACTTATGGCATCACCATTGAAGTTTTTCTTTGGAGCACAAATATATCCCACCAAGTTACAGATATTAAGCTCATTTATAAAATCAATATGTATTCAGTTTTATGAAGTTCTTGCTATGCAGAACTTCTGGGAGGATAGAATAGAATAACCTAGTGACTCGGAGCCTTATAGCTACCCAAGAAAAGCAGAGGAAATAACCATCTTTTGAGCTTCTGTTTTGTGCTATGTGCATGCTGTAATAGTAGTAGTAGTTGTCATAGCAGCAGCTGCAACCATTGCTCCATTTTTTCCAAGCATTGTGTCAAGCACCTTCTAGAAATGATCCCTTTTACTCCTTAGAGTGAAGTTATTACCATTTCATAGATCGGTAAACTGAAGGTTGGAGGTAATGAATAACTTGCTCAAGGTCACAAAATTTGTAAAGTTGGGATTTGAACTCAGGCCTTGTTTAATTTCCAACCTCTTCTCTTTTCATTGTACCATTTGGCCTCATTTTTCCTGAGCCTAGTCACCCTTTGTGATCATTTTGGAAGGGCTGACCCAATTCCAAAAAACACTTTGAGATAAAAAGGAAGGAAATAGATTTTTACAATAGGCAAGATAGTATGCAAAAAAACTGAATTTATCTGGTTGTTGGTAAGGACATAAATAGCTTTCTAACTAGTGAAATGAAAATTCTGGAAAATAAATTAGAAGAAAGAAAAAGGTAAAACTTTTTTTTTTGTATAGTACTTATTCTAAGGGGTATTAACCTCGAAAGCTCCAAATTTATTATGTTCGTGAGTCCAGTTTAGGCTTGTTTGCTTTCCCTAGTAGAATAAACTGCATGAGGACAGGATTTTTTTTTTTTAAAGATTTACTTATTTATTTGAAAGAGTTACACAGAGGAGAGGCAGAGAGAGAGATCTTCTATCTGATGGTTCACTCCCCAGTTGGCCATAATGGCCAGAGCTGCACTGATCCAAAGCCAGGAGCCTCCCCCGGGTTTCCCACATGGGTGCAGGGGCCCAAGGACTTGGGCCATCTTCCACTGCTTTCCCAGGCCACAACAGAGAGCTGGATCGGAAGTGGAGCAGCTGGGACTTGAACCAGCGCCCATATGGGATGCTGGCACTGCAGGTGGCGGCTTTACCCCCTACGCCACAGCACCAGCCCCAAGGACAGGATTTTAAAGTTTTGTTTTGTTCACTGTTATATTTCTGGACCCATAATTATTCCTAGAATGTAGTGCTCAATTTGTTTAAAGAAAAAATGCAGGGACAGATTTTGGTGCAGCAGAGTTGCCACTTGGGATGCCCACATCTCATTTTGGCAGAATTCTTGGTTTGAGTCCTGGCCACTCTGCTTCCCATCCAGCTTCTTGCTAATATTCGTATCCAGCATTCCTGCTAATGCGTTCCCTGGGAGGCAACAGATGATGACCTAAGTACTTGAGTCCCTGTCATCCATGTGAGAGACCCAAATTGACTTCCAGGTTCTTGGATTTGCCTTGTCCCAGCCCTGGATGTTGTGGGCATTTGGGGAATGAATCAACTTTTGGAATCTATCTCTGCTTTTCAAATAAAAAATGAAAATAAATAGGTTTAATAAAGAAGAAATGCAATTTTATGATATATTTTTATGACTCTTTAAAAGTCATTTTTACCCATGTCAAGTCATACATATTTTTAATTTTTATATTTTTCGTGAACTCTGACTTACCTATTGTTTGTTAGGCAATTTTGTTGGTATGTTTTACTGTCACCACATGTTGAATCATGTCTGATATCAAACTACTTATCATTATTGGAAAAAATAGGCTTTCCCTTTGTACTTTATTCTAGTTTCAAATCCTACTTCAGTTAACCAAAGATCAAAAGTTAGGAGTAGGGGCTAGAGCTGTGGCACAGCTGGTTAAGCCACCATCTGCAGTGCTGGCATTCCATTTTGACATCAGTTCAAGTCCTGACTGCTCTATTTCCAATCCAGCTCCCTGCTAATGGCAGTGGAAGATGGCCCAAGTCCTTGGGCCGCTGCACCCATATGGGAAACCTGGAAGAAGCTCCTGGCTCCTGACTTCGGCCTGGCCCAGCGCTGGCCATTGCGGCCATTTGGGGAGTGAGCCAGCAGATGGAAAATATCTTGTTCTGTCTCTCCTCTCTCTAACTCTGACTTTCAAATGAATGAATAAATCTTAAAAAAAAAAAATAATCTTTGAGCTCTTTCTACCTGCTTATTCTCTCTTCTGTAATGTAAATCTATCCCTTTCCATTTCTTCTGCCGCTGTCCTAGTGTACCTGGCCCTGGCCTAGTGCAACTGACCCTTCATTGCATTGCTGACTTGCCTCTGTTGCAACCTGACTGGTCTCTTAACCTGCAGAATCCATTCCCCACTGCCTTGCTCAGAAGCCTTTTTTCTTTTTTAAAGATTTATTCATTTATTTGAAAGTCAGAGTTACAGAGAAAGAGAAGCAGGGTTCTTCCATCCACTGGTTCACTCCCCAGGTGGCAGAGCCAGGCCAAAGCCAGGAGCCTGGAGCTTCATCCATGTCTCCCATGTGGATTGCAGGGGCCCAGACACTTAGGCCATCTTCAGCTGCTTTTCCCAGGACATTATCGGGGAGCTGGATCAGAAGTGCAGCAGCTGGAACTTGAATTGGCACCAGTGTGGGATGCCAGCATTGCAGGCAGTGGCTTTACCTGCTAGGCCACAACTCTGGCCCCACTAAGAATCTTTTTTTTTTTTTTTTCTTTTTTAAAAGATTTATTTATTTACTTGAGAGGTAGTGTTACAGAGAGAGGGAGAGACAGAGAGAAAGGTCTTCTATCCCCTGGTTCACTCCCCAAAATGGCTGCAACTGGGCCCATCCAAAGCCAGGAGCTTCTTCCGGATCTCCCATACAGGTGCAGGGGCCCAAGCACTTGGGCCATCTTCTGCTTTTCCAGGGCAGAGCGGAGAGCTAGATCAGAACAGGAGCAGTTGGGACTAAACACAGCACCCATTTAGGATGCTGGTGCCGCAGGCGGAGGCTTAGTCCACTACGCCACAGCACCGGCCCCTCAGAAGCTTTTTTAAAAATTCCTTTGCTGGGGCTGCCGCTGTGGCTTAGCAGGTTAAGCCACAACCTGTGGTGTCAGCATCTCCTGTGGATGCTGGTTTGAGTCCTGGCTGCTCCACTTCCAATCTAGCTCCCTGCTAATGCACTTGGGAAAGCAGCGGAGGATGGCCCACATCCTTGGGCCCCTGCACCCACATGGTAGACCTGGAAGAAGCTCTTGGCCCCTGGCTTCAGCCTGGCCCAACCCTGTCCATTGCAGCTATTTGGGGAGTGAACCAGCAGATAGAAGACCTCCATCTTTGTCTCTCCTGCTCTCTCTATGTAGCTCTGCCTTTCAAATAAATCATTTTTTTTTTTTTACAGGCAGAGTGGACAGTGAGAGAGAGAGAGACAGAGAGAAAGGTCTTCCTTTTGCCGTTGGTTCACCCTCCAATGGCCGCCATGGCCAGCGCACTGTGCTGATCCGAAGGCAGGAGCCAGGTACTTATCCTGGTCTCCCATGGGGTGCAGGGCCCAAGCACTTGGGCCATCCTCCACTGCACTCCCTGGCCACAGCAGAGAGCTGGACTGGAGGAGGGGAAACCGGGACAGAATCCGGCACGCCGACCGGGACTAGAACCTGGTGTGCCGGCGCCGCAAGGCATCAAATAAATAAATCTTAAAAATTCCTTTGCTCACCTATAAAATGACCCTCAGCAGAAGACTCCCCCTCCCTTATGCACATCCCTTTTTCCCTAACCAAATCCTGCTTTGTAGTTTCTCTGCATCTTTGCTAAGTTTAGCACCCTCGGGGGCTGGCGCCGTGGCTCACTTGGTTAATCCTCTGCCTTTGGTGCCGGCATCCCATATGGGCGCAGGGTTCTAGGTCTGGTTGCTCCTCTTCCAGTCCAGCTCTCTGCTGTGGTCTGGGAAGGCAGTGGAGGATGGCCCAAGTACCTGCACCTGCACCCGCGTTGGAAGGAGGAGCTCCTGGCTCCTGGCTTCGGATTGGCGCAGCACTGGCGGTGGCGGCCATTTGGGGGGTGAACCAATGGAAGGAAGACCTTTCTCTCTGTCTCTCTTTCTCACTATCTCTATCTGTCAAATAAATAAATAAATAAAATAAATTTAGCACCCTCCTTTCTCTTACCCCAGGTTCTTTTTTTCTTTACTTACTTGGGTTCTACTTTCCAAGGCCTATCTTCTGTTCTTTAAGATCTTTAATTGCCAATTCTCCTAATGCATGCCCTTTATCCTTTTTGGGATGAGTCATTAATCTGTTCTATTCATAAATGTAATTTTTAAAAAAAATATTTATTTATTTGAAAGGCAAAGCAACAGAGAGAGGCAGAAAGAGTGAGAGAAAGAGATGTTCCTTCCACTAGTTCACTCCCCAGGTTGCAGCGACAACCAGATCTGTGCCAGGCTGAAGCTAGGAGTCAGGAACTCCATGTGAGTCTCCTACATGGATGGCAGGAGCCCAAGTTATTTGATCCATCATCTGTTGTCTTCCCAGGCACCTTAACAAGAAACTCGATTGAAAGTAAAGCAGCTGGGACTCAAACAGGCACTCTAATATGGGTTGCCGGCGTTGCAAGCATTTGCCCAGCCCTCGGAGTCACAATGGCATAGATACCTTCTGATTACATGTTAAGTACTATGTTTGCCTTGAGGATGGGAAAGAATCAGACTTTGCTTTCCCCTCATTTCATAATTCTAAAGGAAGATAGCTATGTGTATAGGCAATTAGAACTTCGTAATAAAAATACAGGCAGTCTGTGCTGCTAGGCTAATATGTGATAGAGAGACTAATGCTTTTTGGGGCTCTGAGGGGGCATCATTGAGGAGAGAGAGGACTTGTGGGCAAGTGTGAGAAGTTCAGTGTAAAGAAACCATCTGGGAGAGAGGGACATTCCAGAAGGAATGAAGAGTTTGTGCAAGGGCAAAGAATCATAGGTTAACATGCTTAGGGTGTTGGTTTCCTAGTACTGGTATGCTGAGATATCACAACTTGAGGGCTTAAAGCAACAGAACTTTATTCTCTCATGGTTCTGAAGGCTCAAACTCTGACCCTGAGTTACTGGGAGTGTTATGCTCTCGCTTAAGACTCCCAGGGGAGAATCTCTTCCATGATTTGTTCTTGTCTTATTTGACATTTGTTGGCTTGCAGAGGCATCTCTTTCATCTGCCATGGTACTTTCCTTGTGTGTCTCTGTGTCCCTTCTCTTAAGGATACCATCACAATGGATGTGCAAGCATGAACACATCCTAACTTGATTACATTTGCAAAGACTCTTTATAGACTAGGTCATAGTCAGGGTACCCTGAATTAGAACTTCAGTGTATCTTTTGGGGGGATACAATCGACTCACTTCATTTAGAGTGATGAACATAGATGGATGCTGTTTTAGCAGAACTTGTGAGGGATGCGATGGAAGGGAATGAGCGTGGATGATGACCGTGGCCTTCCATCTTCCCTTCTTCACAATTTCCAGTTTCAGGGTGTGTCCTGCCCTGGGAGAACCCATCAAGGCATTGCAATTTCTTGCTGTAGTGATTGTTTTGAGATGGACGTGTGACTTAAGTTGACTCAGTGATCTGAGATGTTTTCTTGGACCTCTTTCCTCTCTAGGTATTCATGAAGGTGATGTTTTGTTTTTTTGTATTGTGAGGCTATAAAGCCTCCAATTCCTAACAGGGGGCTGGCTGACTAGGGTCTGTCAACTCAGGCTGCTTTAATAAATCTCATCAACTTTATCTCTGTGAAAAGTTCTCAAGATAGGCAAATGTTGTTATTTACTACGGGATATATGACAGTTAAACATGTAGCAGAAAGCAGAGGATGTTTGTGATCAAAACAGTTTTTGTTAAATATGATTAGTTAATTTTATACCTTTATAAGTTACCTTTATCTTGAGAATTGAATATACTGTGGCTGAACAAAAATATTACATTGGTTTTTTCTTTTTAACACAGTTTTGTTTCCAAAACTGAAAATGAAAAGAAGGATGTAGTTGTACCTTTTGAAATAGTTGTATGTAGAACTTTACCAGTCATTAACCTATGGTAAAACTTGTTTTCTAATTAAATAATTCTATGTCATTTTCATTGATTTTTCAGGCACATTTTGGCAAAAGTGATTTCTATCTAATATAATTCATTATTCTAACCTTCTTTTTGCTTCTTGATTCCTTTTATTGTCCTTTTTTTCTCCTAGCCCTTTATTATTAACCTTTTTCTGTTTTTTTCCTTCTTAGGATTGCTTTCTTAATATTGTCTTGCTTTTTCTTTCATCTGTTTTTATTTGTTATATCTCTTTAACTGCTTTTCTTTTAATATTTGAGGTCATGTGATTTTATGCTTCAATTTTTAAATTTTTCAGATTCCGTGTTCAGTGAACCTCAGTTCTAATTATTTATCTACATATTTAATTAATTACAATTCTCCATTTTTCACTTATAGAACTTAATTTTCTTTCCTTTTAAAAATTTGTTTATTTGAAAGGGGGGGGGTGGGAGGGAGAGAGAGAGAGAGAAAGAAAGAGAGAAAAATATGAGGGGAAGAGATCTTCCATTTGCTGCTTCACTCCCCAAGTAGCCATAACTGGAGCTGGGCCAAGCTAAAGCCAGGAACCCAGAGCTCCATCTGGGTCCCCTACATGGATGGCAGGGGCCCACATACTTAAGCCAGCTTTCGTTGCTTTCCCAGGTGTGTTAGCAGGGAGCTGATTAGGAAGTGGGGCAGCTGGGAATTAAATTGGCACTCATATGGGATGCCAGTGCTGCAGGTGGCAGCTTAGTTCACTGCATCACAAGGCTGGCTCCAGAAGTTAATTTTAGTTATGACTGAATCGCTTATTTTTACTATTGATTTTTAAAATTTGACATTAATAGTATTTAATTATTAAGTGAATGAATTTTCCAGTTAATTCTTAGTCCTTTTTGTATTTTAAGAATTTTCTAGTTTGTTTATTAGTAAGTTGATAAACTTGAGGGGTTGGAATTGAGTCAGGTGTTAAGAGTCAAAAAAGTAATCTCCCTTGATCTGTACTTCCTGAAATTTCTTTTTCTTTTCTTTCTTTTCTTTTCTTTTCTTTTCTTTTTTTTTTTTTTTTTTTTTTTTGACAGGCGGAGTGGACAGTGAGAGAGAGAGACAGAGAGAAAGGTCTTCCTTTGCCGTTGGTTCACCCTCCAATGGCCGCCTGGCCGGCACGCTGTGGCCGGCACACCGCGCTGATCCGATGGCAGGAGCCAGGTACTTATCCTGGTCTCCCATGGGGTGCAGGGCCCAAGCACTTGGGCCATCCTCCACTGCACTCCCTGGCCACAGCAGAGAGCTGGCCTGGAAGAGGGGCGACCGGGACAGAATCCGGCACCCCTACCGGGACTAGAACCCGGTGTGCCGGCGCCGCAAGGCAGAGGATTAGCCTAGTGAGCTGTGGCGCCGGCCCTTCCTGAAGTTTTCAATTCACAAAATGTATATGGACTGTCATAGTAATTAAATAATGTTGGTGTAAATGTTTGCCTAGTGGTTAAGATGTCTGTGTCCCACATTTGACTGCCTGTGTTCATTTCCTGGCTCTAACTCTTGTTTCTAGCTTTCTAGTATGCAGACCTTGGGAAGCAACAGCGATGGCTCTAGTAATTTGAGTTCCTGCCACTCCTTTGGGAGACCCAGTTTGAGTTCCCTGCCTCTGGCTCTGGCCCCAACACAGCCTTGGCTGTTGGGGTATTTAGGGAGTGAACCAGAGGACAGAGCATGCGTTTCCTCTGTCTGTGCATCTCTGTGTTTGGGCCCCTGCCACCCATGTGGGCCATCCAGATAGTACTCCTGGCTCCCGGCTTCAACCTGGCCCAGCCCCAGCTGTTGGTGCCGTATGGGGAATGAACCAGTGGATAGAAGATTTCTCTGTCTCTCCCTCTCTCTGTAACTCTGATTTTCAGTTAAATAAATAAGTCTTTTTTTTTTTTAAATTAAAGATTTGTTTATTTATTTGAAAGTTAGAGTTACACAGAGAGAAGGAGAGGCAGAGAGAGAGAGAGGTCTTCCATCTGCTGGTTCACTCCCCAATTGGCCACACAGCCGAAGCTGCGCTGATCTGAAGCCAGGAGCCAGGAGCTTCTTCTGGGTCTCCCATGTGAGTGCAGGACCCCAAAAGACTTGGGCCATCTTCCACTGCTTTCCCAGGACATAGCAGAGAGCTGGATTGGAAGTGGAGCAGCTGGGACTCAAACTGGTGCCCATATGGGATACTGGCACTGCAGGCAGCAGCTTTATCCGCTACACCAAAGTGCCAGCCCTAATAAATAAGTCTTTAATATTTAAAAAAAAAGTATTCCATTTTATAAGATGATTTTTAAAAGTAATTTTTATTTATTTATTTTTTATTTTTTGACAGGCAGAGTGGACAGTGAGAGAGAGAGACAGAGAGAAAGGTCTTCCTTTTGCCGTTGGTTCACCCTCCAGTGGCCGCCGCAGCCGGCACGCTGCGGCCGGCACACCGCGCTGATCCGATGGCAGGAGCCAGGAGCCAGGTGCTTTTCCTGGTCTCCCATGGGGTGCAGAGCCCAAGCACCTGGGCCATCCTCCACTGCACTCCCTGGCCACAGCAGAGAGTTGGCCTGGAAGAGGGGCAACCGGGACAGAATCCGGCACCCCAACCGGGACTAGAACCCGGTGTGCCGGCGCCGCTAGGCGGAGGATTAGCCTAGTGAGCCGCGGCGCCGGCCTAAAAGTAATTTTTAAATAAAGATTATAATATACAGTTTAAATGTAGTTTATAATGATTCACAGTAGAAAAAAACTCATATTTAGTCTTGTTTAAAATGTGGTGTATGTTATTTGATATATTTTAATTATGTAAGGAAAAACATAATTTGTAAACAAAAAATTGATTTAACTTTGGGATCAAATATATATTCAAGCAGAGATCAAAGTTGACAGTTTTATGCTACTAAAAATTTAATGTTCTTGTCCTAATGTTTGGTATTCATGTTTGTATGCTTTACAGTTTTTTTTTATTTTTAAGATTTACTTTAGGCCGGCGCCACGGCTCAATAGGCTAATCCTCTGCCTGCGGCGCCGGCACACCGGGTTCTTGTCCCGGTTGCCCCTCTTCCAGGCCAGCTCTCTGCTATGGCCTGGGAGTGCGGTGGAGGATGGCCCAAGTCCTTGGGCCCTGTACCCGCATTGGAGACCAGGAGAAGCACCTGGCGGCTCCTGGCTTTGGATCAGCGCGATGCGCCGGCCGCAGCAGCCATTGGAGGGTGAACCAACGGCAAAAAGGAAGACCTTTCTCTCTCTCTCTCTCTCTCTCTCTCTAACTCTGCCTGTCAAAATGAAAAAGTAAAAAAAGTTTTATTTTATTTATTTGTAAGACAAAATTACAGAGAGAGAGAGGTCTTCCATCCGCTGGTTTACTCCCCAAATGGCCGCAACGGCCGGAGCTGAGCTGATCTGAAGAAGCCAGGAGCTTCTTCCAGGTCTCCACGTGGATACAGGGGCCCAAAGACTTGGGCTATCCTCTACTGCTTTCCCGGGCTCATTAGCAGGGAGCTGGACTGGAAGTGGAACATTCAGGACTCAAGCTGGCACCCATATGGGATGCTGGTACAGCAGGCCAGGGCTTTAACTCTCTGTGCCACAGCATCAACCCCTACAGTTATTTTTTAAAGGTATTTTTTTGTTTTGATTCTAAATGATGAAATAGTTAATGGTTTCCAGCAATTTGTAAATATTTCTCTTTGAATAACACTTTTTTCTATATAGATCAATTTTTCAAAATTGAGTGAAAAGGCTAAGCTGACTATAATTGTCACTTAATTTTCTCTTTTAAACATTGATCTTTTTAAAGTACTAGAGATATCTTACAAAGCATTATGAGGATTTTGAATAGAAGATTTGGCAAAGGTGAACTTGAGGTAGATTTACAGAATTATATTAATTTTATGGGCTTCCATAATTTGTCTTGTGCTCTTGTGCTTCTCTTGCTTGCTCACTAGCTCTCCCCCCCCACCCTTTTTTTTGTTTGATGATTTATTTTACTTGAAAGAGCTACAGAAAAAGAGGGAGAGACACAGAGAGGTCTCTGGTCCACTGGTTCACTCCTCAGATGGCTGCAGTCATGGCTGGGCCAGGCCGAAGCCAGGAGGCAGGAGCTTCTTGCGGGTCTCCCATGTGGGTACAGTGGCCCAAACACTTGAACAGTCTTTCACTGCTTTTCCCAGACCATTAGCAGGGAACTGGATCTGAAGTGGAGCAACTGAGACAAGAACTGCCACCCGTATGGGTTATTGGCAGTGGCTTCACTTGCTATGCCACAAAGCTGGCCCCTCCATTAATTACTGTCTTTGAATTGTAAAAGTGTCTGGACCAGTGGTTGAGAAACATTGACCAATAATGACAAAAAGTAACTAGTTGCAGGGCATAGTTGCAGGTCAGGTGTTGTGCGACTCATCTCATATCCAGTGCTGGTTCAAGTCCTTGCTGCTGTGCCTCCGATCCAGCTCCCTGCACATGGCACCTGGCAAGGCAGTGGAAGATGACCTAATTGTTTAGACCCATGCCACCCACGTGGGGGACCCAGATGGAGTTCCTGGGTCTTGGCTTTGCCCTGGCCTGGTCTGGCCCTGGTCATTGTAGTAATTTGGGAAGTGAATCTCTCTCTCTAACTCCGCCTTTCAAATAAATAATTAATTTTTTTTTTAAAGTAACTAGCTGTGCTAAAGTGATCATTTGTTTGGTGCTGGTTCAATTCCTGTGCTGCTTTTTTTTTTTTAAAGATTTATTTTTATTTGAAAGGCAGAATGACAGAGATGAAGAGTTACGAAGGCAAAGCCAGGAGCCTGGAACTCTATCTGGGTATCCTACATGGGTGGCAGAGGCCCAAGTACCCAAGTACTTGGGCCATCCTCTGCTGTCTTCCCAGGTGCATTAGCAGGAAAGTGGATTGGAAGAGGGGCAGCCTGGTCTTGAACCAGGACTCAGAAACGGGATGCCAACATCCAGGTTGGTGACTTTAATCCAATATGTCACAACGCCAGCCCCATCTTTAACTTTTTTTTTTTTTAAAGATTTATTTACTTATTTGAAAGAGTTACACAGAGAGAAGAGAGGCAGAGAGAGAGAGAGAGGGAGGGAGAGGTCTTCCACCCGCTGGTTCACTCCCTAATTAGCCAGGAGCCAGGAGCCAGAAGCTTCTTCCAGGTCTCCCATGTGGGTGCAGGGGCTCAAGGACATGTGCCATCTTCTACTGCCTTCCCAGGCCATAACATAGAGCTGGATCGGAAGTGGAGCAGCCGGATCTTGAACAAGCACCCGTATGGGATACCTGCGCTTCAGGCCAGGGCGTTAACCCGCTGTGCCACAGTGCTGCCCCCCCCTCCCCATCTTTGACTTTTAGTGTGAAGTATTTCAAGCCCATGAAAGAGATATAAAAATAACATGAACATTTGTGTCCCTATCACTCAGCTTTGCTGAATTCTCTCATATTTGTATTATCCCAAGTAACAGAATGTGACAGATACTACCCAAGTTCTGTAACCCCTCCTTGAATCCTGTTTACCTAATTCTCTCCCCAGAACTCACTGGTTGGTTTTGTGGTTATTATATACCTTGCATGTTTCTACTTTCACTACATACATATCTATCTGTAAACAGTCTTGTTTCTAAAAACAAGATAGTGTTTTTTTTTTTTTTTTTTAAGATTTATTTATTTATTTGAAAGTCACGGGGAGAGAGAGAGAGAGAAAGTGAGTTCGAGAGAGAGTTCTTCCATCTGCTGTCTCATTCCCCAAATGGCCACAGTGGCCGGAGCGGCGCCAATCCAAAGCCAGGAGCTTCCTCAGGGTCTTCCACGTGGGTGCAGGGGCTCAAGCACTTGGGCCATCCTCTACTGCTTTCTCAGGCCATAGCAGAGAGCTGGATCAGAATTGGAGCAGCTGGGACTCAAACCGGTGCCCATATGAGATGCTGTTACTGCAGGCAGCAGCTTTACCCGCTACGCCACAGCACCGGCCCCAAGAGAGTGTTTTTGAACTTTATAGAAAATCACTCTGTAGCATATTCTTTTTTTTAACCTAGTAATATACTTGAGATTTGTCTGTGTTGATAAATGTAACTCTAGTAGAATCATAGTTAAATTCATTACAGAAGAATCTCAGCTTAAATGCTAGTGAACATTTAGAATTTCCAACTTTTGCTGTTTTATATAAAGTGCTCCAATTAATATTCTTTACAGATCTCTTTTTTCACCTATGTGTGGTTTTTCTGTAGAGTAATGATCTTCAGACTTTTGAAGTGCCTCCAGAATAGCTTGTAATTTATGCTTAGTTCCTTTCCTTTAGATTGGCGTGAAGTTTACTTGTGTCGTTCTTTAAAAACTGGATTTATGTAGTTGCAATGATATAATTTCTGGTATGTTATAAATAGAATTACTGAAAAAGACCCCCCTTAAATTACTTATAAGACATACATGGAGTAGAATTTAGATTGCATAGCAGTTTGATAATCATTTTTATTCATCAAAAAGGTACACAAGTAAAGGCTTAACAATTTTTCGTTATTTGTTTTTTTTTTTTTCTCCTTAAGTTTCTCTATTCATCGTAATTGCTGTACGTAATTTTTCTTCTGCATTATCATTTCCACCCTGCTGATCTGGATATCACATACCATATAATATCATCATTTAAAAATGTAAAAATTAGTGATTTGTATTATATTCATAATGTTGTAAAATTGTCATCAGTATCTAATTGCAGAATATTTTCATTATGTCAAAAAGACACCCTGTACTCATTATCAGTTACTCCACATTCCTTTCCACCTACCCTTTGACAACAAATCTGTTATATATCTAAGAGTTTGTTTAAATATTCATATAAATTTTATCATATAATGTGTTATGCAATTTGTAACTGAACTCTTTCACTTAACATGTTTTCACAGTTCATGTTGTGGTAGTACTTCCCCTGTTTTATTATATATCAATATCAGTATGTGTTCTTTTTTTGACATGCAGAGTGGACAGTGAGAGAGACAAAGGGAAAAGTCTTCCTTTTCCATTGGTTCACCCCACAATGACCTGAAGCCAGGAGCCAGGTGCTTCTCTTGGTCTCCCTTGTGGGTGCAGGGCCCAAGAACTTGGGCCATCCTCCACTGCCTTCCCAGGCCACAGCAGAGAGCTGGACTGGAGAGGAGCAACTGGGACAGAATCTGGGGCCTGACCGGGACTAGAACCCGGTGTGCCGGTGCTGCAGGCGGAGGATTAGCCTATTGAGCCGCAGCGCCGGCCAATGTGTTCTTGTTTTATGGCTGAATAGTATTCTTGTTTGGCTGTTCCACATCTTATCCATTGGTTAGGTGAGGGACATTTGAGTTGTCTCCACCTTTTGTCTATTACAAATAATGCTCCTGTGAAGATTTGTGTACAGGTTTTCATGTGGGAATATGATTATGTCTCACACATAGATAACCAAGGATTGGAATTGCTGGGCCATGTTACAACTTTGTTTTACTCTTTTTTAAAAGAATTTATTTATTTATTTGAAAGGCAGAGTTACAGAGAGAGAAGGAGAGGGAGGGAAGTTGTGGGAAGAGAGAGAGAGAGAGTGAGCGAGTGAGCGAGCCAGTCATTGGTTTACCATCCAAATGACTGCAACTGCCAGGCCAAGGCTAGAAGCCTGGATTTTGATCCTGGGCTCCCATATGGATAATAGGGGCCCAAGCACTTGGGCCATCCTCTGCTGCGTTCCCCAGGCACATTAGCAGGGAGCAGGATTGGAAGGGGAGTAGCTGGGGCTTGAACCAGCACTCCTATGAAATGCTGCATTGCAGGTTGTGGCTTAACTCATTGCTCCACAATGCCAGCCTCTGTGTTTTACTCTTTGAGGAATTGCCAACCAAAATGTTTTTCCTAGTGATTGTACTAGTTTACTTTCCTACTAGCAATGTGTGTGGGTTCCACTTCCTCCACATTTTTATAAATACATATTTTCCTCTTTTAAAAAAAATTACAGCCATTTTAGTGAGGCTATCTTGTGATTATGATTTTCATTTGTGTTTACCTAATGATTGTTAATTTTCCATATATTTTCATATGCTTGTTGGGCGTTTGTGTATATTAGACATGTCTACTTTAATCCTTTGCCCATTTTAAAAATTGGGTTCTGTTTTAATTTTTTTAAAGATTTTTTGAAGGTCATATTTAGAGAGAGGTAGAGACAGAGCTGGTTTATTGCTGTCTTTTAATTTTTAATTTTCTAATTTTTAAAAAGATTTATTTATGTATTTGGAAGGCAGAGTTACACAGAGAGCAGGAGAGACAGAGAGATCTTCATCTGCTGGTTCACTCCACAAATGGCCAACAACAACCCTCGGGGCTGGGCCAAAGCCAGGAACCCAGAGCTTCTTCCTAGTCTCTCATGTGGGCGCAGAGCCCAACACTTGGACCATCATCTTCCACTCCTTTCCCAGGTGCATTAGCAGGGAGCTGAATTGGAAGTGAAGCAGCACCCATATGGGTTGCCGGCATTGCAGGCAGCAGCTTTATCCACTACGCCACAGTGCTGGGCTCCTAATTAATTAATTTATTTTTATTTTTATTTATTTTTTGACAGGCAGAGTTAGAGAGAGAGAGAGAGAGAGAGAGAGAGAGAGAGAGAGAGAGAAAGGTCTTCCTTTTTCTCTTGGTTCACCCCCCAATGGCCGCTACAGCCAGTGCGCTGTGCTGATCTGAAGCCAGGAGCCAGGTGCTTCCTCCAGGTCACCCATGTGGGTGCAGAGCCCAAGCACTTGGGCCATCCTCCACTGCCTTCCTGGGCCACAGCAGAGAGCTGGACTGGAAGAGGAGCAACCGGGACAGAATCCGGTGCCCCAACTGGGACTAAAACCTGGGGTGCTGGCGCCGCAGGCGGAGGATTAGCCTAGTGAGCCATGTTGCCAGCCTCCTAATTAATTTATTTGAGGGGGAAATGTGGGAGAGGAGGGAGAAAGAGAAAGAAAGAAACAGGGAAACAGATAAAGAGAGCTCCCATCCTTTGATTCATTTCTTAAATACCTGCAGTGGCCAGACTGGGCTGAACCAAAGCCAGGAACTGGAGATTCAGTCGAAATCTCCCATTGGGTGGCAGGAGCTCAATTCCTTGAGCTGTCACTACTGCCTCCAAGGTCTACATTAGCATGAAGCTGGAATCAGAGCAGGGAATCAGACCCAGGAGCTCTGATGGGGAACATGGACACCTTAATCACCATAACTACTAGGTGAATACCTGCTCCTGTGGTGTCTTTTTATAATTGAGTTGTAAGAATTATTTATATGTTCTGAATATTAGACCTTACCAGATATGGTTTATACCTACTTTTCTTCTGTTTTGACAGTTATTTTTTCACATAAAATTATTTATTTATTTGAAAGACAGAGAGACAGAGGTAGACAGAATGGACTCCCATTACTAGTTCTTTCTCCAAATGTGTGCAACAGCATGGGAGCTGAAGCTGGGTTCTGGGAACACAATCCAGGTCTCTTACATGGGTGGTAGGAACCAAAGTACTTGAGCCATTACTGCTGCCTCCCAGGGTCTGCATCAGCAGGAAGCTGGATTCAGGAACCAGAACTGGGAACTAAACTTCAGTATTGCAGTATAAGATGAGGCATGTTAACTGATACTAAGCCAAACTCTTGTCCTCACTTTTTGATAGTGGCTTTGATCATACAAAAATTAATTAAATAATTTTGGTGAGGCTCCATTTTTATATATATATTTTTTTGGTTGCTTGTTCTTTTTCTTGTCATATCTAAGAAACCATGCTCTAGTGCAAGATCATGAACATTTACACCTTTTTTTTTGACAGGCAGAGTTAGAGAGAGACAGACAGAGAGAAAGGTCTTCCTTCTGTTGGTTCACCCCGCAAATGGCTGCTACGGCCGGTGCTGCACTGATCTAAAGCCAGGAGCCAGGAGCTTCTTCCTGTCTCCCATGCAGGTGCAGGGGCCCAAGTACTTGGGCCATCCTTCACTGCCCTCCTGGGCCACAGCAGAGAGCTGGACTGGAAGAGGAGCAATCGGGACAAGAACCCAGCGCCCATATGGGGCAGAGAGGAAGATCCTCCATCTGCTTCTTTACTCCCTAGGTGGCTGCAACAGCCAGTGCTGGGCAGCATTGAAGCTAGGAGCCAGGAACTTCATCCAGGTGTCCCATGTGGGACACTCAGGCCATCTTCTGCTGCTTTTCCCAGGCCATTGAGAATTGGATCAGGGCTGGCGCTGTAGCATAGTAGTGTAAGCCTCCATTTGCGGTGCTGGCATCCCATGTGAGTGCTGGTTCGTGTCCTAGCTGTTCCTCTTCCAATCCAGTTCTCTGCCATGGCCTGGGAAAGCAGTGGAAGATGGCCCAAGTGCTTGGGCCCCTGCACCCACACGGGAGACCCGAAAGAAGCTCCTGGCTCCTGGCTTTGGATCAGCCACAGCTCCTGCCAATGTGGCCATTTGGGGAGTGAACTGATTGATGGAAAACCTTTTTCTCTGTCTCTCCCTCTCTCTGTAACTGCCTCTCAAATAAATAAATAAAATCTATTTTTTAAAAAAGGAAATTAGATCAGGAGTAGCCAGGACATGAACCAGCATTCATATGGGATGCCTGCCTCGCAGGCAGCGGGATTACCCACTATGCCAAAACACAGACCTCGTGAGAAACCTTTTTAAAATAAGTAAAGGAAAGTGTTTGGCTTAGTGATTAAGATGCCATGTAAGATGCCCATGTCCCATATTTTAGCTCCCTGCCAATGCAGATTCTGGGAGGCAGCAAGTGATGGTTGGTTCCCTGTCACAGAGCAGACCCAAATTGAGTTCCTGGCTCCTGGTTTTGATCTGTTGTGGGCATTTGAGGAATGAAGCAGCAGATGCAAGATGTCTCTGTCTTTTAAATAAATAAATAAAATAAAAATAAGTATGCCTAGATGGAAGACATTTTGTCATGGTAGTATGTCTCTGGTATTTAAACTTCATTCCTTTGCTTTTGCTGCTGGGGAATTCTTCCATAAAAGTGTGAAGGGAGACTGGTAAGACCATATATTTTTCCTCAGGCAGATTAGTTTCAGCAAAGAGAGTGTTTAGAAGATATCGTTGCCGGCGCCGCGGCTCATTAGGCTAATCCTCCGCCTAGCGGCGCCGGCACACCGGGTTCTAGTCCCGGTCGGGGCGCCGGATTCTGTCCCGGTTGCCCCTCTTCCAGGCCAGCTCTCTGCTGTGGCCAGGGAGTGCAGTGGAGGATGGCCCAAGTGCTTGGGACCTGCACCCCATGGGAGCCCAGGATAAGTACCTGGCTCCTGACTTCGGATCAGCGCGCTGCGCCGGCTGCAGCGCGCCTGCCGTGGCGGCCATTGGAGGGTGAACCAATGGCAAAAAGGAAGACCTTTCTGTCTCTCTCACTGTCTACTCTGCCTGTCAAAAAATACAAAAAAGAAGAAGATATTGTTTAGGAGCCAGTGCTGTGGTATAGTAGCCTAAGCCTCTGCCTGCAGTGCTAGCATCCCATATGGACACCTGTTTGTGTCCCAGCTGCTTCTCTCCTGATCCAGCTCTCTGTGTATGGCCTGGGAAAGCAGTGGAAGATGGCCCAAGTGCTTGAGTCTCTGCACCCACATGGGAGACTCGGAAGCTCCCCGTTCCTGGCTTCAGTTTATCCCAGCCCTGACTATTGCGGCCAAATGGGGAGTGAACCAATGGATGGAAGACCTTTCTTTCTGTCTCTCCCTCTCTGTAATTCTGCCTCTCAAATAAAAAAATAAAATCTTTTTAAAAAGATATTATTTAAGACATTGATTACATTTGAATTTTCTAGACCCTTTATCTCTTGAAAAGTGTTTGCATACCAACTCATGTCAGTTGAAGGCTGTTCTCTGAAGTATGACCCTAGGACTAAAACTGTTGGATTGAAGCATTTCAATTTTAGATATTGCCAAATTACTCTGAAAAGGAATTGGTCCAAGGACTGGCATTGAGATTCAGTAGGTTAAGCTGCCACTTGAGACACTGGTGTCCCATATCAGAGTGCTGCTTAAAGTCCTAACTTCTCAGCTTCCTGCCTGTAATCCAGCTTCCTGCTAATGTGCCTGGGAAAGCAGTAGAAGATGGCCTAAGTAGTGATGGCCTCTTGCCACCATGTGGCAGACTGGAATAGAGCATATGACCTTGACCTGGCACAGACCTGGTTGTTGTGGCCATCTGGGGAGTGAACCAGTGGATGGAAGTTCCCTTTCTCTTTGTCTCTCCCTCTCTCTCTCATTCTTTCAAGTAAATGAAATTAATCTTAAAAAAAAAAAAAAAAGGAATTGGCCCAGATTTTTACTTCCATCATTCTTGTCTTAGTGTTCTAGTTATTTTTGTGCTTCAGTCTGATGGGTGTGGTATTGTATGTGGTGTTTCATTTTGCATTTCCTTGATTACTAGGGTGTGTATTTGGATTTGGATTACTAGAGAGGTTAGTATCTTTTCATATATTTAAAGCCATTGGGTTTTCTTTTTTTAAATTAGTTTTTCTTTTTCCTATTTGTGTATTTGGTTGCTTGTCTTTCTGAAATTGATTTATAGGAGTTTTTTTTTGTACATTTTTTAGATATTAATCTTGGGATTATTTATGCATCAGTGATTTTTTCTAGTGAATATCTTATTTCACAATTTAAGAATTTAACCTATAAAAACTGTTAAATACATGAATGGTGTTAAGGGACATGTCTTCCTTACAGAGTTCTGAATAATATGAGTGGATCCTGTACTTCTAGGAGAGTGGAGTTTTCTCTCCCTTACTTCTTGAATATAGGCCCTAGTTGATGACTTTTATCCAAGAAATAGAATATAAAAAGGGGTAAAGTAGTAATTTGAAAGTGGAACCACCTGGTAAACACTGCCTTACCAAATAATCAGGGTTAACATTGCAGTGATGACAAATTGCTACCATGTGCCCTGTGATGGGACATAACTAGGAGGGAATGTCACCTCTATGGTATTTTCCCCTCAACTCACAATCCCAGTCTAATCATGAGAAAAACATTAGATCTTTTTTTTTTTTTTTTTAATTTTTGACAGGCAGAGTGGACAGTGAGAGAGAGAGACAGAGAGAGAAAGGTCTTCCTTTGCCGTTGGTTCACCCTCCAATGGCCGCCGCTGCAGCCGGCGCACCGCGCTGATCCGATGGCAGGAGCCAGGATCCAGGTGCTTTTCCTGGTCTCCCATGGGGTGCAGGGCCCAAGCATTTGGGCCATCCTCCACTGCACTCCCTGGCCATAGCAGAGAGCTGGCCTGGAAGAGGGGCAACCGGGACAGAATCCGGCGCCCCGACTGGGACTAGAACCCGGTGTGCCGGCACCGCAAGGTGGAGGATTAGCCTATTGAGCCACGGCGCTGGCCCAAAAACATTAGATCTTAAACAACAGATCTCACATGTTGTTTTGTTGCACTCTGGTTTATTAAAAATACACTTGCTTGTACTTACGTTCTGTTTCTCTCTCATTTTTTCCTTTATAAACCTTTCTCTTTTGGTTACTGTTGTATAGTATTACTATGGTGTGCCCAAATGTAGATTTATTTCTTTTATTTTACTCAATTTATGTGCTACTTCATCTGAGGATACGTCTGTTATCATTCCTGAAAAATTCTCAGGTTTAATATTTTTAATGTTTCTTCTTTTTAAATTTTTTTTTTCTTATTTTTTAAAGATTTATTTATTTATTTGCAAGGCAGAGTTGCAGAGAGGGAGAGGCAGAGAGAGAGAGGTCTTCCATCCACTGGTTCACTTCCCAAATGACCATGATGACCAGAGCTGGGTTGGTCTGAAGCCAGGAGCCAGGAACTTCTTCTGGTCTCCCATATGGGTACAGGGGCCCAAGGACTTGGGCCATCTTCTGCAGCTTTCCCAGGCGCAGAAGCAGGGAGCTGGATCAGAAGTGGAGCAGCCAGGTCTCCAACTAGTACTCATTTGGGTTGCCAGTGCCATAGGTGGCAGCTTTATATACTATGCCACAGCTCCCGCCCCTTAATATTTCCTCTTGATTTTCTCTGTTTTCTCCTTTGGGTACTAATTGTAGTCACATGTTGCTCATTCTTTCCATTTTTTTGCTGTCTATGTCTCATAATCCCTGTTTCTTTATTTCCTTCTGTTGTATTCAGATAATTTCCTCAGATCTGTTTTCTAGGTCACAAATTTTCACTTTATCTTTGCTTAATTTGCTTTTTAAGTTTTCATTTCAGTGACTTTTTTTAAAAAAAGATTTTTATTTATGTATTTGAGAGATAAAGTTACAGAGAGAGGTAGAGAGAGAAAAAGGTATTCCATCCACTGGTTCACTCCCCAGATGGCTACAATGGCTGGAGCTGTGCCAATCCAAAGCCAGGAGTCAGGAGCTTCTTCCAGGTGTCCCACGTGGGTGCAAGGGCCCAAGGACTTGAGCCATCTTCCTCTGCTTTCCCAGGCTGTAGCAGAGAGCTGGATTGAAAGAGGAGTAGCTGGGACTTGAACCGAGGCCCATATGGGATCCTGGTGCCGCAGACAGAGGCTTAGCAACCACTCTGCCACAGAATCAGCCCTTCAGTGACATTTTTTAATTTCTAGAATTTTTATCTCTTTAAAAATGCCTAGTCATTTTTGCAGTGTCATTTTCTTTTTACATTCTTTTGACCCATTAAGCTTTTAAAATTGAGTTGGTGGGGGCCGGCGCTGTAGTACAGCAAGTTAAAGAGCTGGCCTGAAGTGCCAGCATCCCATATGGGTGCCAGTTCTAGTCCTGGCTGCTCCTCTTCCAGTCCAGCTCTCTGCTATGGCCCAGGAAAGCAGAAGATGGCCCAAGTCCTTGGGTCCCTGCATCCACGTGGGAGTGGGTGACCCAGCTCCTGGCTCCTGGCTTTGGATTGGCACAGCTTCGCTGTTGTGGCCGTCTGGGGAATGAACCAGCGGATGGAAGACCTCTCTCTTTCTTTCTACCTCTGTGACTTTGTCTTTCAAATAAATAAAATAAATCTTTAAAAAAATAAAATTGAGTTGATGTTCTTATCACATGGATGGGACCACTTGCACCTAAAATGCGGGTGTCTTCCTTCCTTCCCTTTATTTCCAACCTAACATCAAATCTTGTGTGTTTGACCTAAAAATTCATCTAAGAATCTCTTGGTATTATTTTCCCCCCATTTGTAGATAGAAGTCAGATTGTCTAGAGCTTTGTAGTCTTAAATGACTATAAAAATTTTGTGAAGTATTGGGTAGTATGCAAATTAAAGACATCAGAAGGCCAGAAAGAGTGGCTTAAGCTTTCGTTTCCTTAGCTTTGCTCATTGCGTTTTCTTTCCTCTTATTACTCTGTATTTACAGTGACTGTTAAAAGGGATTGTAATCTTAAAGAACTAACTGATAACCAGCAGATTTGGTAACCCTTATTTGTGCTTATTTTTGCCTAATGTTCAGGGCCTTGAGATTGTGGTTACTGGATACGTAAGATAGGCAGAGGGCATACTCTCTGTAGGGGAAAGTGTATGGGGTGACTAGATTCGTTTTCCAGGATAAGATAGGGAATATGGTAGGAGTAAAGCCACAGGAGAGGCAAGAACTGGGCAGACTATTTTAGGGTTAGTGAGGAGAACTGGCTCATCAGGGTGAGGGGAAGGTTGATTTCTTAGTAGTTAGATTGTTGGGATCAGGAATTTAGACTTCGTTCTGTAATGTGTGCATAGTTATAGTAAACATTGACAAGGGGTAACCTGGTGACATCAGTTCCTTAGGAATGTTGTTCTGGTTGTGAGGTACTTAGTAGATTTTGTGGGCAGGTCTCAGAAGCTGTAGCTGTGAAGATAGCCAAAGGCGTTGGCAGTTAAGACTACCGTGAATTGTTTTGAGCTTAGGTTAGAGGTAGTAGTGAGAAAGAAGATGAAAGGATAAATCTAAGGAAGCCTTTTATGACTACTGTGTCATAAATGGGTCTTGGGTGTTATGAAAGGGCTAAAGTAGAGGAAGAAACCAACAAACGTGACACCCACATTTTTAAAAAAAGATATATTATTTATTTGAAAGGCAGAGGTACAGAGAGAAAGGGAGGGAGGGAGAGAGGGAGAGAGAGCGCGCGCGCTTCTGTCTGCTGGTTCACTACTTAAATGGCCACAACAGGCTACCTCAGACCTGGCCGAATTCAGGAGAGAATCCAGGAGCCAGGAGCTTTATGTGGGTCTCCCATGTGGGTACAGGGGTCCAAGCACTTGTACCATCCTCCACTGCTTTCCTACATGCATTAACAGGGAGCTAGATAAAAAGTAGAGCAGCCATGGCTCACTGGGCTAATCTTCCTGCGGCGTAGGCACCCCGGGTTCTAGTCCTGGTTGGGGCACTGGATTCTGTCCCGGTTCCTCCTCTTCCAGTCCAGCTCTCTGCTGTGGCCCGGGAGGGCAGTGGAGGATGGCCCAAGTGCTTGGGCCCTGCACCCACGTGGGAGACCAGGAGGAAGCACCTGGCTCCTAGCTTCAGATCGGCGCAGTGCACTGGCCATAGCAGCCATTTGGGGGGTAAACCAACAGAAGGAAGACCTTTCTCTCTGTGTCTCTCTCTCTCACTAACTCTGCCTGTCACACACACACACACACACACACAAAGTAGAGCAGCCAGGACTTGAACTGGCACTCACATGGGATGCTGGTGCTGTGGGCAGTGGCTTAACCCACTATACCATAGTGGTGGCCATGACACCCACATTTTTAGCCTGGAGGATTGGGCTATTCTGGCATTACAAATGGACCATGGTAGAATGATAAGAGCTATTTATTCCATAAGATGAGGGCCAAGTTTTGTTTGTTTTGAAATTCTTTTTGCAGATGCACTTGCCCTTTTAGTTTGAGTTTCCCAACTAGAAAAATATAAAATACACAGCCTCCATGTATCTGTTAAAAGGATTAGTTTACATAAACCATTGGACTTTGTTGGTTATTGACACAAAGCAGCTACAAGGCACCTCTGCATCTGAAGGAATACGTTAGCATAAATGTTCAAATATCTTTGAACAAAAGCTCCACCTCCGGTTCTTTAGCTTCTAAAGTGCTCTTCTCCACATACTGTCATGGTTACATGTGAGAATTTGTCCTGTGCTTTCTTTGTAATAAACTTACTTTGCTCTTAGTAAGAGCTTAAGAATTTTTGTTGTAGGAAAATGTTTATAATTGATATTATTATTCATTAGAGGACAAGCATTACATGAATAATTGTTATATTTAAGGTGCTAAAGTAAAAGAAGTGGTATATATTCTTCAGAAAATAATGGTAGTTTAGAGGACAGAGATGGGCCTCTGAATCAGTCATCATCAGACCACATGTAAGTCTGACCACAGAGAAGGTATCGATTAGCTCAGCACATAAAGCTTTGGGCCCAGATTCCCAGAGCTCCAGAAGGAGAACAGAGATCTGAAGGGGTGGTTAGGAGTTTAGGTGGGAAGCAAGAAGGAGGGAAGGAGAGAAATCATTCTGGACAGAGAAGTTAGGAGTTACTGAGGCATGGGGATTTACAGACAGATGAGTTGACGAAGGAGCGTGACACCCAGTATATTGCAGTGTTGACTGCTTCGTTTAGGGAGTAGTAGCTACAGAGAGAATCTGAGAGGCAAGTTGGGGTTGGATTGGGATGGTCCTTGTATCTCTGCTAAGGGAAGCAAAGGATTTATCAGTAAAGAGGCTGTTGCAGAAGGCCAAGCCAGGATGAAGAGAATTTGAATTAGAGCATTGGCATTGACGATGGATAGAAGAGGGACAAAAAAATAGTGAGGTGAAGTAAAGAAAGAGTTGATACGTTTTGGAAGATAGGGTGGATAATGACAAACTGGCTAAAAAAATGGTAAAGGATGAAGAGGATTTAATCACTTTTTTTTTAAGAAATAAAAGAGTGTTTATTTTGGTGAAGTTTGGTGTTTTTTTTTTTTAGCTTTTTTTAAGTAGAAAACTTTTATTTAATAAATATAAATTTCAAAAGTACAACTTTTGAAGCCGGTGCCACGGCTCATTAGGCTAATCCTCTGCCTTGCGGTGCCGGCACACCGGGTTCTAGTCCCGGTTGGGGTGCCGGATTCTGTCCCGGTTGCCCCTCTTCCAGGCCAGCTCTTTGCTATGGCCAGGGATTGCAGTGGAGGATGACCCGAGTACTTGGGCCCTGCACCCCATGGGAGACCAGGAGAAGCACCTGGCTCCTGCCATCGGATCAGCGTGGTGCGCCGGCCGCAGCGCGGCGGCCAATGGAGGGTGAACCAACGGCAAAGGAAGACCTTTCTCTCTGTCTCTCTCTCGCTGTCCACTCTGCCTGTCAAAAAAAAAAAAAAAAAGTACAACTTTTGGATTACAGTGGTTCTTTCCCCCATGACCACTCTCCTACAAGCAAACCATCCCATCTCCTACTCCTCTCCCATCCCATTCTTCATTAAGATTCTTTCTTTCTTTCTTTCTTTCTTTTTTTGACAGGCAGAATTAGTGAGAGAGAGAGACAGACAGAAAGGTCTTCCTTTCCGTTGGTTCACCCCCCAAAATGGCCTCCGCGGCCAGCACGCTGCACCAATCCAAAGCCAGGAGCCAGGTGCTTCTCCTGGTCTCCCATGCGGGTGCAGGGCCCAAGCACTTGGGCCATCCTCCACTGCCCTCCCGGGCCACAGCAGAGAGCTGGACTGGAAGAGGAGTAACCGGGACAGAATCTGGTGCCCCAACTGGGACTAGAACCCAGGGTGCTGGCGCCGCAGGCGGAGGATTAGCCAAGTGAGCCGTGGTGCCGGCCTAAGATTCATTTTTAATTATCTTTATATATAGAAGATCAACTCTATACTGAGAAAAGATTTCAACAGTTTGCACCCACACAGACACACAAAGTATAAAGTACTGTTTGAAGTTTAGTTTTACCATTAATTCTTATAGTACAACACACTAAGGACAGAGGTCCTACATGGGGAGCAAGTGCACAGTGACTCCTGTTGTTGATTTAACAGTTGACACTCTTAATTATGACGTCAGTAATCACCCAAGGCTCTTGTCATGAGCTGCCAAGGCTATGGAAGCCTCTTGAGTTCACCAACCCCAATCTTATTTAGACAAGACCATAATCAAAGTGGAAGTTCTCTCCTCCCTTCAGAGAAAGATACCTCCTTTGATGGCCCCTTCCTTCCACCGAGATCTCACTCACAGAGATCTTTCATGTAGGTCATTTTTTGCCACAGTGTCTTGGCTTTCCATGCCTGAGATACTCTCATGGGCTTTTTAGCCAGATCCGAAAGCCTTAAGGGCTGATTCTGAGTAATCACTTATTTTTTTTAAAGATTTATTTATTTATTTGATAGGCAGAGGCAGAGAGAGAGACAGACAGACAGACAGGTTTTCCATCTCATTGCCTCCCCAGACGGCCGCAACAGCTGGAACTGTGCCGATCTGAAGCCAGGAGCCAGGAGCTTCTTCCTAGTCTCCCACGTGCATGCAGGGACCCAAGGACTTGGGCCATCCTCTACTGCTTTCCCAGGCCATACCAGAGAGCTGGATCGGAAGTGGAGCGGCCAAGACTCCAACCACTGCTCATATGGAATGCCAGCACTGCAGGCAGTGGCTTTACCCGCTTCACCACAGCACCTGCCCCCTAATCACTTACATTTTGACAGAGTAAATATGAATCTAAAACATGAATCTGGATTTGGACTGCAAATATAGCTCGGATAGTGAGCAACAAACATGGATGATAGATGAACCCATGAACGTAGATGGGATTATAGGGACTTTATGGGAGCTGGATCCAGGACCGTTCTAAAGACAGAGCCCAGGATTTGAGGGAAGGAATTGTCCATTGCTTTTGTTGAGTTTTTTAAGGTATAGGTGGTTAATTAGTTTTTAAAAATATGAAAAAGCCTTATTTTTTTGTGGTAGTTTTTGTTACCATTGTGGATGAGTATGGTAGAATGTGTTAAACATAAAGCATATAGCAGTTTTTACTGTTATATAACAAATAGTTGTGGATTTATTTTATTATTGTTAATAATTAGGACAAATGCTTAATCTGTTACATTTTAAACCCATTAGTATGAGTACATTTTCATGTTGAACCCTTTCCATTGTATTTCTGTTTTAAGGAATTGGATCAAAACTTTCTAATTAAAGCAGAAACTTTGGAATGTGGGAATAATTTCAGTATTAGTGCTAAAAATTTAGCCACCTAAAAATTTCAAGATTGTATGTGGAGTTTGTCTTTTTTTTTTTTTTTTTTGACAGGCAGAGTGGACAGCGAGAGAGAGAGAGAGAGAGAAAGGTCTTCCTTTGCCGTTGGTTCACCCTCCAATGGCCGCCGTGGCCAGCGCGCTGTGGCCGGCGCACCGCGCTGATCCGATGGCAGGAGCCAGGAGCCAGGTGCTTTTCCTGGTCTCCCATGGGGTGCAGGGCCCAAGCACCTGGGCCATCCTCCACTGCACTCCCTGGCCACAGCAGAGGGCTGGCCTGGAAGAGGGACAACCGGGACAGAATCCGGCACCCCGACCGGGACTAGAACCCGGTGTGCCAGCGCCGCTAGGCGGAGGATTAGCCTAGTGAGCTGCGGCACCGGCCGACATTTTTATTTCTGTCAGTGGTATAATAGCTTTTTCTAAGTCAGTGCTTCAACTTAGAACAACTAGAAAAGCTGGAAAATGTTTCTTTAAACATCTGGTTGAGAGCTTTGGAGAGCAAGCAAGGCAGAGAGAGACAGGACTTGAGAGACCAAAATTCTGGAGAGAAAATAAGCATTCAAGGGTGAGACCAGCTCTTGGTATAAGGGTTCCACTGGGGTGATTGGCTGATTTGGAGTATATCGCCAAGAGGTTGAGCAGAAAGTGGTGGCTAAAACTCTACAGAGTTCTTGAAGTCATGCAGGACTGGGGAGACAAAACTGGAGTCAAGACCTTGAGAGAAAGAGGGGCACTGGATTATTCTCCAGGCTTTTACTTGGGAACCCTGTTTGAAGAATAAACAGGCTATGCTATATACTTACCAGTGAACTCAAAATAGATCAGCTCTCTGAAATGCTGAAGCCTCGTCTTCAAATTATCTCAATCCCTGATTGGATTACGGAGATCTACTCCTAGCTTTACTGCTTGCTAGAAGCAGCTGTGAATCTTTTGTGGGGGATGACAGCATTAGGTATTGCCTCAAGTTATTTGTGCAGTTTCTGTATACTTGGTGACACTATATAATATATATGACTATGAAATGTTTTTATAATTAATGAATATTTATATAGTTAGACAACTCAGTCTGACACTCAGTAAAAATAACCAGATGTGAAAATAAAATTGTCTGAAAATCAAGAAAGAAAACAGAAAATTGAAACCGATTCATAAAGAGGCTTCCATTACAGATGAAACAGTATAAACCCATTTTCCCTTGCCCTTCCCTGTAAGTATAACTATAAATCTTTCTTTTTTTAAAGATATTATTTATTTACTTGAAAGTCAGAGTTACAGAGAGACAGAGGCAGAGGGAGGGGGGTCTTCCATCTGCTGGTTCACTCCCCAGATGGTCACAACAGTGGAGCTGCACCAATCCAAAGCCAGGAGCCAGGAGCTTCTTCTGGGTCTCCCACGCCGGTGCAGGCACCCAAGGACTTGGGCCATCTTCCACTGCTTTCCATAGCAGTGGCCATAGCAGAGAGCTGGCTCAAAAGTGGAGCAGCTGGGACTCGAACTGGCACCCATATGGAATGTTGGCACTGCAGGCGGCAGCTTTACCCACTGTGCTGTAGCCCCAGCCCCCAATAAATCTTATAATTGATGCAGAAAACAACAAAAGGAGACTTCGTGAAGGTTGAAAGAGGACAGTGATCTGGCTTGGAACCACGGAACTGAAAGAACAGTATATACACATTAGGAAAACACCAGACAGAGATATATAGTTCCAGTGTTTTCTCACCTACTCACCTAGCACAGAACATGGCCCAAGTAGGCTCATTCCTACTCTAAATCAAATGGGAGTCTCTCTGAAAATATCATGAAGACCCTAACTCTGTATATTTAAATGGTAAGAGGAAGCAATCACCTTCCCTTAGAATTCACTTTTCTACTGAGAGATACCAAGGGAGGTTGGCAGAGCTGCTAAAAGAGATTGGGGTGTGGTAAATTGTCCAGCCTGGAAAGCCTCTTGTGCGTGTGGACTTGAGACTCTCCTCAGCGCATTGTCACCACAGTGAGATCCACCTGCAGAAGGATACAGCCATAGCAAATGGCCTGGCCCAAGAAATCTCTTTGGTGATGTGGGCCTGAAATTTTTTTCCTACTAAGAGACATGAACAGGTAAGTGGAACTGAATAGAAAAACCTTCCTATAACAGGTGGCTCATTCTGGGAGGTTTCTTTGTCCCTGTGAACTGGAGATTTGCCCGTCCCACTGGAGAAGGTAGAGGATACGCAACCAAGGATGAGCACACTTCTCTCTAAGAGACACTTGGCAACTTGGTTGGGGAAACTCCTTTTTCCTCTTGGGCAGCTCCAGCTGGGACCAGTGGGATCCCAGTGGCACCAGATAAACAAAACAGGTCAAGTAATCCTGCAGAGGTTCTAAAACCAAATCTGTCACTGAAACAGTATCCCAGAAAAGTAAACCAGTACTCACATGCTAAAACTTTAGAAGGGTTACTGCCTGCTAAAATGAAAGGTTTAATAGGAGCCTGTGAGGAGATTTCTAACATAATAGGCAAAATGATCAAGATAAATAGGAAATTGCTTGTCATACCAACAACAGAAGAACCACACTTGAATTGGAAAAGACAATAAACAGACACCAACAAAAGATCAGATGTTGGAGTTTCCTGATAAGGATTTTAAAGTGGCTGTCAAAAATGCTTCAAAATCAATGACAAATTATCTTGAAGCAAATTTTAAAAATTCAAGAATCTCAGCAAAGAACCAAATGAAATTAATAAGAATCAAATTAGAAATGAAATTAAAAAGAACCAAAGGGAAATTTTAGAACTCAAAAACATAATAACAGGAAAACGAAAAGGCCTCATTGGATAGACTCAGTGGCAATGACTGAGGTTATAATCAGCCAGCTTGAATACAGAGCAATAGAATTCATGCAATCTGAACAGTAGAAAAAAAGAACCTGTGAAACAGTAGCAAGAGATCCAACATTTGTATAATTGGATTTTCAAAAGGAAAAGAGAAACAGTGGGGCTGAAAGAGTATTTAAAATAAATAGTGGCTGAAAACTTAACTAGATTTGGTGATAGAAATCTACAGACCTGGGTCCAGCACTGTGGTGTAGTAGGTAAAGCTGCAACTGCAGTGCCAGCGTTCCACATGGGCACGGGTTCAAGTCCTGACTGTTTTACTTCTGATCCAGCTCCATGCTATGATGAGCCTGGAAAAGCAGCGGAAGATAGCCCAAGTGCTTGGGCCCCTTGCACTTGTGTGGGAGACCCAGAAAAAGCTCCTGGCTCCTGGCTTTGGCCTGGCCCAGCCATGGCTGTTACTTCCACTTGAGAAGTGAACCAATGGATGGAAGATCTCTCTTTCTCTGCCACTCTGTAATTCTGCCTTTCAAATAAATAAGTAAATCATTAAAAAAATCTACAGACCCAATAAATTTCACAAACCCCATACAGGATAAGCCCAAAGAAATCCTCACCAAGATGCATCATAATTAAACTCTTGAAATCTAAAGAGAAAAAAAGCTAGAGAGAAATTGTTATCCTTAGGAAATACCAGTTCAGATGACAGTAGAAATTTCATCTGAACCACGTGGCCCAGAAGGAAGTGACACAATAATTTCCAAATGCTGAAATAAAAAACTGCCAGTCCTGGATTCTGTGTCTGTGAAACTGTTCCTCAGGAATTAAAGGGGAAGAAAAACATTTTCAAGCGATAGAAAACTAAATTAATTTGTTGCTAGCAGACCTACCCTTAATGATTGGCTAAAGGAAGTTCTGTAATCAGAAAGAAAATGAAGGAATCAGTAAGCATTAGGAGGGAAGAAGAAACACAATGGAAGGAACAACAGAAATATGGATGTAATAATAGACTCTTATTTTCTCCCAAGTTTTAGTCATTATGTTTGAAGATTGAATCAGAAATATGAAACCCTATGTTTTAGTGCTGTTTGTGCTATCTGCAGTAATACCTGGGACTGGGTGATTCAGAAACAATGAGAATTTATCTTGTCACAATTCTGGAGTCTGGAAAGACCAAGATCAAGGGACTAGCATCTGGCAAGGGGCTTTTTGCTGTGTCATCCCATGTTGAAAGGCAGGAGAGCAAGACAATGTGCACACACAAGAAATCCAAGAGCTTTTATAAGTTAAGTATTGCATCTAATTGTCATGTCATCTTAACCTGTTTTACTCTAGATTAGGGATCAACAAACTTTTTTTGTATAATGACCAAATAGTAAATATTGTTGGCTTTGTCTCCATTATGAGTCTCTGTCACAATTACTCACTTTTATTATAGTAAGAAGTAGCCGGGCCGGCGCTGTGGCGCAGTGGTTTAGAGCCCCAGCCTGAAGTGCCGGCATCCCATATGGGCGCCAGTTCTAGTCTCGGCAGCTTCTCTTCCAATCTAGTTCTCTGCTATGGCCTGGGATAGCAGTAGAAGATGGCCCAAGTCCTTGGCCCCTGCACCTGTGTGAGAGACCCGGAAGAAGCTCCTGGCTCCTGGCTTCAGATCGGCACAGCTCCGGCCATTGTGGCCATCTGGGGAGTGAACCAGCGGATAGAAGACCTCTCTCTCTCTCTCTCTCTCTCTTCCTCTCCTTCTCTCTCTGTGTAACTCTGTCTTTCAAATAAATAAAATAAATCTTTAAAAAAAAAAAGTAGCCATGAAAATAAGTAAGTAAGGGGGCCAGCGCTGTGGCTCAGCAGGTTAAAGCCCTGGCCTGAAGCACCAGCATGCATATGGGCGCCAGTTTGAGTCCCTGCTGCTCCACTTCTGGTCTAGCTCTCTTCTATGGCCTGGGAAAGCAGTAGAAGATGGCCCAAGTGCTTGGGACCCTGCACCCACATGGGAGACTCAGAAGAAGCTCTTGGCTCCTGGCTTCGAAGTGTCTCAGCTCCAGCCGTTGGCCATCTGGGGAGTGAACCAGCAGATGGAAGACCTCTCTGTCTCTACCTCTCTCTGTAACTCTGTCTTTCAAATAAATAAAATATTTAAAAAAAAAAATAAGTCAAAGGGAAAGACTGTGTTCCAGTGAAACTTATATATATATATGTATATATATATATAATTTTTTTTAAGATTTATTTATTTATTTGAAAGGCTGAGGCGGAGAGAGGTCTTTGATCCACTGGTTCACTCCCAAGATGGCCTCAATGGCCAGAGCTGGGCTGATCCGAAGTCAGGAGCAAGGAGCTTCTTCTGAGTCTCCCATACAGGTGCAGGAGTCTGAGGACTTGGGCTGTCTTCTGTTGCTTTCCTAGGCACATTAGCAGGGAGCTGGATTGGAAGTGGAGCAGCTGGGACTTGAACCGGCACCCATATGGGATGCTGGCACTGCAGGCAGTGGCTTTGCGTACTACGCCACAGCATTGGCCCCTGAAACTTTATTTATATAATCAAATGGCAAGCCTGATTTGGCCTGATAACTAGTTTGCCAACCCTTGATCTAGAACATTTCTACTGCTTTTCTTTGTTTTTTATGATGCTAATATTCTTTCACCAATACTTTAAGTAGAAAAAGCACTGCAGAATATACTCAAGGAAAGGAAGCAATAAAGATAAGAGATAAATTGAATATAAAACATATATAATAGAATATAAACAAAGACAAATGCTAGATTAGACCAATAAAATGATAAATAACTAGAGAGATTCTTCTAGGGCATAGGAGTAGATGGGAGAATCTTATTTGTATACAACCAGCATAATTTTGTTATTGAAATTTGAAAGAAAAGGAAAATAGCAGGTCAGTCTACTTATATGAACATAGATGAAAAAATATAAATAGAATATTCATTAATATTCATTTGCAGACAATATCTAGTGAAATATGAAAAGAATCATGACCAAGTGGGTTTATCTGAGAAATTTAAGTTGATCTAGTATGTGAAAATTAACATTCACTGTATTAACAAAATAAAAAACCAAATGATCATTTCAGTAGCTGCGTAAATCTTTTATTTAAATTGTATTCAACACCCATTAATGATATAAAAAGCTTTAACAAACTTGTGATAGAAAGATACTTTCTTATATGATAAGGGCTTTTTTTTTAAATAATGGAGTGTAAATATCATCCTGGATGGTAAAATACTGAATATTTTCCCTGAGATTAGGAACAGTATAGGATACTTCACCACCACCAGTACTTTTCAGAATCATAGTGGAGGTCTTAACTAGCTGAAATAAGGCAAGAGAATAAAGTGAGACATGTTAGAAAAGGAATAATCATTAAATTTTTATTCTATTTGAAAGGCAGACGTAGAGATTTCCATCCAACTGGTTCCACTTCCCAAATATATGGAACAGCCAGAGCTGGACCAGGCCAAAGCCATGAGCCTAGAAGTCAATCTGTGTTTCCCATGTGGGTGGCAGGGATTCAGGTACTTGAACCTTCACGTACACTTCCTATGGAACACATTAGCAGGAAGCTGGATCGGAAGGGGAGTGTAGCAGGTATCTGAACCAGGCGCTCTGATACGGATGTGGGTGTCTCAAGTGGCAGCTTAACCACTAGCCCAAATGCCCACCCCAGTAGCTGCTTTTTTTCTTTTAGGGCATGGCTTTCTTTGGAGAATATATTCATGTTAATTTTCTAAGTGACATTACTCTTTTTGAAATGATATGATTTAAATACCCAGATATGGACACCCTATTAAAATTTCTATGCCACATGTCTTAGGTTGTTTTATACAGTTCACAAATTTGATAGAAAAAAATACTGGTGGTTGAACAGCAACACCGGTGTGTACCTGTCTTTTTATCCTACTGTGCATATAATTATTTTTGAACTAGTTATTGACTTTGATGACTTCTTCAGACTTTGATGACTTCTTACTTTCTTTAATTCATTAAAAGCTTCTGGGATTTCATCAGTTGAAAGGAATGTCAGTGCAGACAAATGATTAAGTCCATTTTGTAAACTGAACTCTGAAGTTTTCATTATTGCCATATGTCAAGGCCAATCCTATCCCCAGGATTTGACTTAGCTCCTCTTATATAACTTTTTAAAAAACATGACATTTACATGGTTCAGGTGTTGTGGTACAGCAGGTTAAGCTGCCTGTGACACCAGCATCATATATCGGAGCACTGGTTGAGTCTCAGCTACTCCACTTCCTATCCAGTTTCCTGCTAATGCACCTGGAAAGGCAGCAGGAAATGATTCAGGTAATTGGGTCCCTGTCACCCATGTGGGAGACTTGGATGGAGTTCCTTTCTTTGGCCCAGCCCTTCCTGTTGTGACCATGTGAGAAGTGAACCAGCAGATGGAAGCTCTCATTCTCTCTGTTTTTCCTTCTCTCTTGGTCATTCTGCCTTTCAAATAAATACTTAATAAGTTTTAGAAAGTGATTCTCTTAAAAAAAAAAAAACAGGCAATAAGTTTTGGGGATTTTGGCTTTCAGGTTTTCAAAATTAAGGATTTTAATTTTCGGGTTGTGATTCTTTAGATAGTAGATTTTGATCTTTTGGAATTCTAATGTTTGGGTAGATGGCTTTCAGGATTGTGTCTTTCAGGAATATGACCAATACTCAAATCAGTCAAATATGGAAAAGTGATAAAGAATATCAATTAAAAGATTAAAGAATATCAATTAAAAGATTAAAAAATTGATAAACCTCTAGTTAAGACTAATAAAGTAAAAAAGAAATGCAAATTAGCAATACCAGGATTGAAAGAGGGATATTCACTCAGATACTGCACACATAAAAAAGAAATTAAGAATATTAAGAACACTGTGGCAATAAATTGACAACTTGGATGAAATAAAAAATTCCTTAAGGGACACAAATTGTCAAAAGTGATTTCAAAAGAAATAGAAAACCTTATTTTGGGGTAAATAGAAAACCAGAATAACCCTATATTTGGTAAATTGAATTCATAGCTTAAAACCTTTACAGAAAGAAATTCCACGCTTGGATAGCTTTACTGGTAAATTCCATCAGACATTAAAGAAGAAATAATTACAATACTACACAGACTCTTTCAGAAGGTAAAAGAAGACAGACTCTTCCCAACCTGTTTCATGAGGTCAGCATTAGCCTGTTACAAAAAAAAAAAAAAAAAAAAAAAAAAAAAAAAAAAAAAAAAGATGTAGAAGAAAACAAGACTACAAATGAGTGTCTGACAGGGGTATACATAACACAGATCTTTATTTAAGGGAATAATGCATGAAGTCCAAGTGAGGTTTATTCCAGGAGTGCAGAGTTGGCTTAATACTCAAAAACCAGTCAATTACTATATCAGTCATTGTAATTCACTACATTAATGGAATAGAGAAAAGTTCAGACATTCATGATAAAAATGCTTGGCAAACTAGGAACAGGAGAGAGCATCTTCAATAATGTAATAAAAGATATATACAAGCTTGCATCATACTTAATGGTGGAAATTTGAACTGAAATTTCTGGTATTCTATAATCTACAATATTTCCACTGTTAGCAGAAAAAAAATTGGGAAATAAAATCAAATTAAGATCAAATAACATTTGGAAAACATAAAATACTTAGGAATATATCTGATAAAGATATATGATGGGCCACTGCTGTGGCATAGTGGGTAAAAGCCACTGCCTGCAGTGCTGGCATCCATATGGGTGCTCCGCTTCTGATCCAGCTCTCTGCTGTTGCCTGGGAAAGCTGTAGAATTTGGTCCAACAGTGCTGTGGCTTATCAGGTAAAGCTGCTGCTTGCAGTGCTAGCATTCCACATGGGCGCTGATTTGAGTCCTGGATGCTCCACTTCTGATCCAGCTCTCTGCTATGGCCTGGAAAGGCAGTAGAAGATGGCCCAGGTCCTTGGGCCCCTGCACCTTTGTGGGAAACCCAGAAAAAGCTCCTGGCTCCTGGCTTCAAATCAGCCCACCTCTGGATGTTGCTGCCATTTGGAGAGCAAACCAGTGAATAGAAGACTCTCCCTCTCCCTTTCCCTCTTCCCTCTTCCCTCTTCCCTCTCCCCTCTCCCCCCTCTCCTCTCCTCCTTCTCCCTCTCCCCCACTCCTTTTCTCCTCTCACTCTCCCTCTCCCTCCCTCCTTCTTCTCTGTAGATCTGCCTTTCAAATAAATAAATAAATCTGAAAAAAAAATTTATTTATTTTTTTAAAAGATGACCTAAGTCCTTGGGCACCCACACCTGCGTGGGAGACCTGGAAGAAGCTCCTGGCTCTTGGCTTTGGATCAGCCAAGCTCTGGCTGTTAAGGCCATTTGGAGAGTGAACCAGCGGTTGGAAAACCTCTCTCACCTCCTCTCTTCCCCTCCCTCTGTCTCTCCCCCTCCCTCTGTCTCTCCCTCTCCCTCTGTCTCTCCTCCTCCCTCTCTCTGCCTCTCTCTAACTGCCTTTCAAATAAATAAATTAATAAACTTTTTTTTAAAAAAGAAGATACATGACTTGTACATTGAAAATAACAAAACATTGCTGAGATAATAAAGAAGTCCTATATAAATGGGGAAATATACTGTATTTATGGAATAGAATGATACTTATTTTCTCCATATTTATCCATTGTTTAAATACAGTTCCAATAAAAAAACACTTCAATCATGTGTATATGCGTGTGTTTTGACAAACTGATTCCAAAATGATATGGAAATTGCAAAGGGTCCCGAATCACCAAATAATGCAAATAAGATTGAAAAATAAGAATAGATTTGGAAGAATTACACTGTTTAGTTACAAGACTTTCTGTAAAACTGGAGCAATGAAGATGTCGTGATACTGGTATAAAATTACTACAGTGCATTCCCGGGTTTTGACACACACAAAAAAATATTACCACATACACTGAGCAAAAAGAATAGAGAGGGGCCAGTACTGTGGCGCCGTGGGTTACTGCCCTGGCCTGAAGTGCCGGCATCCCATATGGACACTGGTTCTAGTCCTGGCTGCTCCTCTTCCCATCTAGCTCTCTGCTATGGCTTGGGATAGCAGTAGAAGATGGCCCAAGTCCTTGGGCCCCTGCACCTGTGTAGGAGACCCAGAAGAAGCTCCTGGCTCCTGGCTTCAGATCAGCACAGCTCTGGCTGTTGTGGCCATCTGGGGAGTGAATCAGCGGATGGAAGACCTCTCTCTCTCTATCTGTTTCAACCTTTCTCTGTAACTCTTTGAAATAAAATAAAATAAATATTAAAACAAAAAAGAATAGAGAATCCAGAAATGATTTTGTACACTCATGGTTGGTTGATTTTTTCAAGAAAAGCAAAATGAAGACCCAGGCATTGTGGTGTAAAGGGTTAAGCCACTGCCTGTGATGCCAGCATCTCATATGGATACTGGTTCGAGTTCTGACTGCTCCACTTCTGCTCCAGCTCCGGCTCTGATCCAGCTTCCAATCCAACTAATGTGCCTGGAAAAAGCAGTGGATGATAGCCCAAATACTTGGGCCCCTGCACCCATGTGGGAGACCCTGATGAAACTTTTGGCTTCAGCCAGCTGTTGCAGCCATTTGGGAAGGAACCAGCGGATGGAAGATAGTCTCCCCTCCCTCTACCCTGTAACTCTGCCTTCCAAATAAATAAAACAAATCTTCAACGAAACTAAACAAACAAATGAACACTCAATGAAGAATGGATAGCCTTTTCAACAAATGAAGCTAAACATTTGGGTGCTCATATGATACATAAGTTAATCTTGATCCTGTCCCATATGACACAAAGTTGAACTGAACTAAAGATTTAAATGTAAAAGCTAAAGCTATGCAAATTCTAGAAGAAAATGTGAGAGAAAATCTACTTGGAATAGGCAAAGTATTTTTTAACCTCATCACTATCCATAAAAGGGGAAAATGGAAGACTTGAACTTCATTAAAATAAAAGCCATTTCCTCTTTGAAAGACATTATTAATAAAAAGTTAAGCATAAACTGTCTAAAATATTTGCAAAACATACCTGATAAAGGAGTTGTATGCAGAATATATGAAAATTTCATGTAACTTAATAAAAGATAAAACCTTACAAACTGAGCAAAAATGAGAACACAAATTATATATGCAAATGATCAATAACACCTATAAGATACTTAACACTTTTTAATTACCAGAGAAATACAAACTTTGTTTTTTCAGTATAAGCTTAATTTTATTTTGAAATTGAAGCAGTAGAATGAAGTGGTTTGTGGCTGAAACAGCCTTCATGGAGAAGAAAAGCAGAGTGCTTGTTGATCACAGAAGTAGCTTCTGAAGATCTGAGCCAGCTGCCCCATCCCCCAGACAAGTATAGAACAGACTCAAGACTGGGAAAAGGGGTATGATTATTTGGAGAGATTCAAACAAGCTTTTATTGAATGAGATACTTGATGGCAACAAGTTTGTATAATTGTTTAACTAAAAATTGTTTTCATAAAACCAGACATATGTTGTAGGCTACTAGGTATGAAAGAAAATAGTTAAGGATACTTGTTAGATATTTGTTAAGTATTTAGAATGGTTTCATGTTTATATTGGTTGAGGATGATTGAGAATACTTAGGGAAGTAACAAAGCAGAATTGTTCTTTAGTTAACAATAACAAGCCTGTTTGCTCAATCTATGTGTTATCTGTAAGATTAATAAATGTGTGTATTTAAATACATTAAAGAGACATTTAAAATAAAACTGACCTATTTTCTAAAAGTGATGCTGACTTGTAAACCTAAATATGTTTATGTCAAGTCCGCAGAAACTCTGAGAAGCAAAACAACCATAATAGAGAGGCATAAAAGTATCAAGCAAGCACACACTCATGCACAGTAAAGCATCTATTAAATAGTGGGAAATTTACTTACTCATAAAACTGAAAGTATGAAGTAGGGTAATTTATGTGGGTGGTTTGTACTGTTCTGGGACTTTCACACCCCTTTGATTTGTCATCTTTGGTGTTGACTTTGGGTTCAGGCTTGTAACATGACTACAATACTTCCAGCTATGAAATCTACCTATGGCAAATCCAGAGGGAGAAGTATGGCCTCTTCTTGGAAACCTATCATAGGTTGATTTTTTGCAAGCATTTACTTAAAAATATTTGGGGTGCAAGGTGATTATAACACTTGTGAGAGAGGGGCCGGCACCATGGCTCATTTGGCTAATCCTCTGCCTGTACTGCCGGCATCCCATATGGGCACCGGTTCTAGTCCTGGTTGCTCCTCTTCCACTCCAGCTCTCTGCTGTGGCCTGGGAGGGCAGTGGAGGGTGGCCCAAGTGTTTGGGCTCTTACACCGGCATGGGAGACCAGGAGGAGGCACCTGGCTCCTGGCTTTGGATAGGTGCAGCTCCGGCTGTAGCGGCCATTTGGGGAGTGAACCAATGGAAGGAAGACCTTTCTCTCTGTCTCTTTCACTGTCAAATAAATTAAAAACAAGCAAACAAACAAACAAACAAAAAACACTGGAAACAGAAGCAGGATTAGACAAAGGGAGAGGTTGAACTTCATTTTAGGCCTGACAAAGGGGAGTTCTGGATCATGTGATTCAGATTTGAAGTTCTTGACTCACTTACAACAGAAATGGACAAATGGTCAATGTTAGCCCAGACAAGGGTTTTTAGGGGCTTATGCTCAAGCACAAGGGAGGTGGCACACAGTTTCTACCAACTGGCTCCCTGAAGGGAGTAGAACAAAGGAATTTCATCAGATTGGAGAGGTGTGGCCATGCCTTCTTGGTCTCTGGCTTGTCCCCTTGACACTTGGCACTTTGGTTTGCACCCGGCTTTGTGTTCTGTGCAAGCCTTGGTGCTCATTTTGCACACAGAACAACACAAAATGATGGTATTGCTCACCATCACCTCCCCAGGAAGGTCCCATGTTGGTTGCATTGAGCTATTCTGGTCATACATGTGGGTTGTGAGAGTCCATAACAGGACAGTAGAGAGGGTGTTTCGGACTGAAGTTCTGGGTGCTGCTTGCTCCTGTTTGTTTTGGAGCTGGGTGGAGCAGCCTGTGGTTGGAGATGATTCTTTTGGGATGGGCTTGATATGGGGAGTCCTGTTTTCTTTCCTGTCTCATTCTCCCCTGAGAGATTTTGTTCTTATTCTTAAGGAGAATGGGCTGCAGATTACTGTAGCTGCTTCCTGCTGAGGAAGGACAGTTGAACTCTAAGTCTTGGACGCATAACAGTCTCTCACTATTCTAATAACTCATTGTAGGGAGTTGGCTCTTCTGGTGAAGAGTCGAATTGAAAGCCTCAGGCCAGTATCAGCCTGATGTGGAATTGTTGGAGACTACAAGATATGAGCTTTAGAGGCAAAGTTGTGTTGCAGCCCGTTAAACCGCTGCCTGTGATGCTGGCATCCCACTGGTTTCGGTCTTGGCTGCTCCAGTTCTGAGCTAGCTCTCTGCTGATATGCCTGGGAGGAAGCAGATACTTGGGTCCCTGTTACACATGTGGGAAATTCAGATGGAGTTCCTGGCTTCTGGCTTCAGGCTGGCCCAGTCCCTCTCTATTATGACCATTTGGGGACTGAACCAAAGGATGGAAGATCTCTCTCTATCTCTGTCTCTTTGTGTAGCTCTAAATAGCCTTTCAAATAAATAAAAGTAAATCTTAAAAAAAAAATACAAATTTTACCAAGAGATTAAAAAGACAGAGACTGAAAATTAGATATACCAGATAGCAATCAGGTGTCTAATAAAGTAAAAACCACTATCCTGTTTAACAAGTTCCCAAATAGTGGAGGGCACAATTTTTTGTTGTCCAAACTTGTGAAATCATCTTGCCTGTTTATACATTTATTTAATGTTCATCTCAACTTCCCCAGTGATATTTATCCATGCACAACAAGAAGTATTAGTCATGGCACGGACTCTACCCTATTCAGCAGATAAATAGTCCAGGGCTAGGTGATTGTCTAAAACTGTATTGGCCAAGGAGTTGAGTGATGGTTGGAAGTTTTTGAGGACACGACCGGTATTAGATGCTAGAATCTCTAAAAGACTGGTTAAATTTTGGATACTGGCCAGTGCCGCGGCTCACTAGGCTAATCCTCCGCCTGTGGCGCTGGCACCCCGGGTTCTAGTCCTGGTTGGGGTGCTGGATTCTGTCCCGGTTGCTCCTCTTCCAGTCCAGCTCTCTGCTGTGGCCCGGGAGTGCAGTGGAGGATGGCCCAAGTGCTTGGGCCCTGCACCCACATGGGAGACCAGGAGGAAGCACCTGGCTCCTGGCTTCGGATCGGCGCAGCGCGCTGGCTGCAGCGCACCAGCCGTAGCGGCCATTTGGGGGGTGAACCAGTGAAGGAAGACCTTTCTGTCTCTCTCTCTCACTAACTCTGCCTGTCAAAAAACAATTTTTTTTAGATACTTACTTGTTCGTAAGTGAAGTACCCCCATCTCTACCCTATTCCAGCCAGAATTGGCCAGTTGGTCCTTTTAATCCTTTCACTTGAAAATTGGGGTGTTATAGTAAATGGGTTGTGAATAGAGATTCCCTGAAGCCCTGTCATACCAACAGCACACTCTTCTATTTGTCAAGAATTGTTGAGGCGTTGATGGACAGATGCTAAGAGCAGGAAAGTATATGAGGGCTAAGCCTTTTATAATCTGGTAACTTTTTATGAGGGGACCCACAAACAAGACAGTGTTCGTTAGTATAGAAGAGGAAGAGCTTAGAGCCTGGCTTAACTGAGTTCTCTAATCCTCTGAGTTGCCCTCATGGTTATAATTACAGGAATGTGATAACTGACTCTCATAATGGTGAGGGCTCTTCCAACAAGTGTTCTCTCAGAAAGTTCAGTTGCTCTTTATATCATTTCCCAAAACCTCTCTGGCTTGTTTATTCCTGACTACATTTTATGTTGGTTAGTCCTAGACTTCCTGTCTTGGTATCATTCCTGGGGGAACCAATGAGTTTGGCCAGGGGAATATTGGGCTGAGGCATCTGGTTTTAAAAGATCCATCATTTCATTGTTATCTACATTACTGCCATGTGCAAGAGATGTGCATGTAGTTGCATGACCCCTGGGAGAGAGCTCTCATTGTATGGGAAGTGAGGTCTAAGCATAGGATGGAAGCACTATGGGTACTCAATTTAACAGCAGTAGCAAAATTGGGGTTAAAACCACTGGATCTCCACTCAACAGTGTTAAGATTATAGGTGAGGCTGTGGCAGCCGGGAGATGAAATGACCAGCTATGTCTTGATTGAGGATGGGCATGCTATATCCAACTGTTAGGTTGTTTCTCCTCAACTATTATCTGAGAAAAATTAACAAGAGGGTTGGTTTCCCAGGGGTTTCCCACAGCAGGACCAGGATAACAAACAGGCCAAAGTTACGACCATTGTAGACCCAGCAAGGGCAAAACAGGTACTTCCCAAGGAGTGCCAATTTAGAAAATCAACAGCAAGCAAGCACAGTATTGATCACCAGGAAGTTGAACAGGAGACCTATCCACCACATTACTTCTATGCTCTTGTTTTTTGAAGAGATGTGTCTGGCCCTCTAGCGGGTCATAGGAATAGGTGGGCTCCTGTGGGACTTTAGAAGAGACCTGCTATGGTCAGGACAGGTGGACCCATTTGGGGACCCTTTCAAGTTTTACTGTAGGGATGGCCAAAGTCACTTAGAAGCATCCTTTCTTGCCAAGTTTTAAGCAAAACTTACCCCTCTGGCTGAGTTGGGTATGAGAAGGTGTTTCCTTATAAGGTGTTGGCAAAACCGGATTTCCATATTCTAGTTCTTTGGAATCAACTTAGGTTGATTACATGGTTTGAGGTGAGGAAGTCAGTAGTAAGGAAGGGTCTTTTCAAAGGAGTTAAGTTCTAGCTTCTCTGGGGCAGTACAGATTCTGAGGTGTGCTGTGGGGAGCATTTTGGTCAATGGTTTGTGGATTTCTTGGCAGAGTTTAGCTATGGTTTTCCTTAGGATGTCACTCTTTTTTTTTTTCAGTCTTTCTGGAGCACTGGGTTTGCCAGATGTCCTGAAACTTATAGTGCCTTCCTAGGAAAGTCAAAAGGATCTGGGTAACATTGCTGGGGGGAAAAAAAGCTTGGTTAGTATGACTCAAGAAATTATCCCTGTTTAAAGGAGTTTATAGGGGGTTTGCATTGTGGTACAGCTGGTTAAGCCAGTAGCTTCAAATATCAGAGCGTTCCAGTCCTGGCTGCTCCACTTCTGACCCAACTTTCTGCTAATGTGTCTGGGAAGGCAGCAGAGGATGGCCCAAGTATTTTGGCCCCTGCTACCCATGTGAGAGACCAGACTGGAATTCCTGGCTGTTGCAGCCATTTGGGAAATGAACCAGTAGATGGAGGAGCTATCTGTCTCTCTGTTCTGCCTTTCAAATGAATGAATAAATAAGGAGTTTACAAACTTCTGTTGGATTTTCTATGGGAGGGGAAAGCTTTCACCACCTTGTGAAGGTTTTGATGAATACCAGGGGGTACTTGGTTGTTGATCTGTTGGACATCTGAATAACATCATCTGCCAATCTTCTACTAGATATGTCCTTGAGTGTTGGATTGGTTTTATCAATGAAGGTTTGATGGTGGATTATTATGGGCATACATTTCACAGACAGGGTTACCTGCTTTATGTCTTTCTGAGGCTTCTCTCTGCAAAGATCCTGTGGATCAGTTTCCACAGCTTCTCTTTCCCATAGTGGGGGATGTCATGGATGTGTTTAATGAGCTTCAGAGAAAAGGACATTACCATTTTTGATGAACCATCTGCTATTCTCCTCCCCAAATCCCAACCTTTTAGCTTCCTTGCATTCTTGTTGGGAGTGCCAGGGACAGTTAGGGAGCTTGGAAGGATCTATGGGGATGGCACCTAATAAGGCTCTTCAGATCAGGCCAACTCTTTAGTGGCTTTTGTCTGCCCTGTTGTTTCCTTGGTGACCGTTACATCCTTTTGGTGGATTCATCCTTTTTGTGACTGTTACAATGAATGACTGCCACCTGCTGAGGGAGGGAGTTGGGCTGCCTCTAAAAGAGGCAAGATCAAATGTTTACGTTTTAAAGGGAAGTATTTGGCTGTTAGCATTCTGCTTCTCTTTCATATAGTGGTATAGGCATGCAGTACCAAAAACCTGACTTTGAATCTGTACCTATTGATGATTTCGTCTTTTCCCAATCAGAAGGCCCAAATCAGGGCAGCCCCAATCTGTTTAGCTCTTTGGGGCTGAGGATTATCATGGGAACACCGCTGCTTCTGTGGTGTCACTTCAACTCACCACAGCATAGTCTATCCTCTGGACTTCTCCCTCAATAATTTGCTACCATTTCGCATCTGGATTCTCAAGGGGCTCATCCCAGAGGTCGGGTCTACTGGAGCAGGTGTATTCTCTAGTCCCAGCACACTGAGGTTGTAGGGCCTCTTTGTGTGTGGCCAGAGGAGGGTTGTCAGGTTTAGAGTTTGATAGCCTTTTTTTTTTTTTTTTTTTTTGACAGGCAGAGTGGACAGTGAGAGAGAGAGACAGAGAGAAAGGTCTTCCTTTTGCCGTTGGTTCACCACCCAATGGCCACTGCGTCTGCACATCACGCTGATCCGAAGCCAGGAGCCAGGTGCTTCTCCTGGTCTCCCATATGGGTGCAGGGCCAAAGCACTTGGGCCATCCTCCACTGCACTCCCGGGCTATAGCAGAGAGCTGGACTGCAAGAGGAGCAACCGGGACTAGAACCCGGTGTGCTGGCGCTGCAGGTGGAGGATTAGCCTAGTGAGCTGCGGCGCCGGCCTTGATAGCTTTTTAAGGTAATGTGGTATCCTAGAGAAGATCTAGTGTTAGTAAATAGTGTTTCTTATTTCTCCTGTTAGCCAATGATGTCCCTTGACCCTTTTTTTTTTTTTTTTTTTTTTGGACAGGCAGAGTGGACAGTGAGAGAGACAGAGAGAAAGGTCTTCCTTTTTGCTGTTGGTTCACCCTCCAATGGCCGCCGCGGCTGGTGCGCGGCGGCCGGCGCACCGCGCTGATCCAATGACAGGAGCCAGGTGCTTCTCCTGGTCTCCCATGGGGTGAAGGGCCCAAGCACTTGGGCCATCCTCCACTGCACTCCCTGGCCACAGCAGAGGGCTGGCCTGGAAGAGGGGCAACCGGGACAGAATCCGGCACCCCGACCGGGACTAGAACCCAGTGTGCCGGCACCGCAAGGCAGAGGATTAGCCTATTGAGCCACAGCGCCGGCATCCCTTGACCCTTAATATGCACCTCATGAGGTGTTTGTGTTTCCCAACAATACAAAGGCCTTGATCAACAAGGTTATGGCAGCTGCTGGTCTTAGGCAACTAGACCATCATTGAGTTTCTGGGCCCAAAGTATTTTTTTTTTTTAAGATTTATTTATTTATTAGAAAGGCAGAGGCAGGGAGAGAGAGAAAGAGATAGAGAGAGAGAACGAGGGAGGGAGGAGGGGGTCTTCCATCTGCTGGTTCACTTCCCGAATGGCTGCAGTGGCGAGGGGTGGGCTGATCTGAAGCCAGGAATTTCTTCCAGGTCTCCCACGTCGCAACAAGGTCCAAGAATTTAGGACATCTTCCTCTCTTTTCCAAGGCCATAACCAGAGAGCTGGATTGGAAGTGGAGCAGCCAGGACTCGAACCAGCGCCCATATGGGATACTGGCACTGCAGGCGGCAGGTTTGCCTGCTGTGCCACAGCACCAGCCCTGGGCCCAATGTTTTGAATAGTATGCTGCCAGTCTCTGGATAGGTCCTAGCTTTTGACTCAGAACTCCTAAGGCAAGTACAATCCTTTCACAGACATAGAGAGTGAATATTTTTTCTAAGTTTGAGATCCCAGAATCTGGGCTTCGCCTAGCTATGTCTTTTGTGTCTCCAGGGCCCACTGGAATTCTGGGTTTCAGTTGTTTCAATCTGTCCCTATTAAGATGACTCAAACCAATAACCAGGGGCTGGCAGAGAGGCACAACCTGCTGCCACCTGCTGAGATGGTCAGTCCAGGGACTCTTCAGTCCATCCCTCTAAGATGTCTATTGAGATGGCTCAAATCATTAAACCAAAACCGAAAACCTACACAAGAGAAATTAAAAAAATAAAAGGATAAAGAGAAGAAAGAGAAATGTCTGCATGGAGAGGAACAGGAGTTCTGGGAGGGTGAAGAGAACTCACCAGTTGTGAGACACTGAAGCAAAGGTTCAGGGCTACTGCTTGTCCACCGTGAGAGGGATTCTGCTTGTCAGTCCTGACGTTCCTCATTCTCCCCAAAGGAGAGATATCCCCTTTTGCAATTCCCTTCATGGTCATCAAGAATATATCAACTCAAGGTTCTTCACTCACTTGTTAACTTTAAACCCAGACAAGGTTTATTGGAGGATTATGCTTGAGCACAGGGAGACATGGTGGGGAGAGTTGAACAATTTTAAAAAATATTTATTTATTATTTATTTGACAAGCAGGGTGTGAGAGAGGGACACACACACACACACACACACACAGACAGATGCCATTTGCTGGTTGACTCTCCCAGAGCCTGCAACAGCCAGGGTAGTCCTAAACTAGGAGCGAAGAACTCCATCCAGTTCTCTTACATGGATGATGGCAAGGACCCAGGTCCTCCATCTTCTGCTGCTTCCCAGGTGCATTAGCAGGAAACTGGACTTGAAGCAGAGGAGCCAGGACTGTAATTGGCACTCTGACTTGGAAAGCAGGCATCCAAGCAAGGGCTTAACCTTCTGTGCTACAGCACCCACCCCAGAACAGGGGTTTTTGTCAGGTTGAGGAGACAGGCTGTAACCTCTCAGCACATAGCACTTTGGTTTGTAACTGACTTGGTGTTTTGCACAAGTGCTATTGCTCCTTTTATACATGACCTGCTCAAAATGACTGTTGTTGCTTACCACTACTTGCTCAGGAAGATCATACATTGGTCGTACTGGGCTGTTCTGAGCATGCATTACTGGGTTGGGAAAGTCCCTAATGGGACTGTAGGTGTGTCTTTTGTGATTAGGTCTAGATATTCTATGTTCCTGATTAGTTTGGAGCGGGTGGAGCCACCTGTGGTTGGAGATGGATATGTGGTTGGGTTGGGAGGGGCCTGAGTATTTGAGCCCTATTTTATCCTTTCTCACAAGGATTGTGTGTCAGAGATGTCCCATGTTGGATTGAAAAACCTGGGCTTTTATGTTCCTTGTGGTGTGGGCTGCTCTGGGAAGGGCATGATCTAGGACAAGGCTGTCGCTCCCCCTCTTCATGGAGGAACGACACTAAGCTCTGCCTAGGCTTCATATCCGAGTCACGGCACCATTATGTCGCTCCCCCTCTTCGTGGAGGAACGACACAGGACCCTGCGCTGTTCTTTCGTCTGCTCGGCCCTCCCCGGGTTTGCTGCTGGTTCTTCCCGGGTTGGCTACTATCCCTTCCACCTCCGTGGAAGGGCAGTTCCCCCTGGCCGCATTCCCCACTTCCGCAGGGGAGCGGCACACCGCCGGCCGGCTCTCTCGGGGGCTGCACGGGTTCCCTTAGATGTTCCCCATAGATGTTCCTGGTGCGTGCCGTCTCTCTCCTCCTTTATAGACCTCTTCCGCCAATCCCAACTCGGCTGAGTACGCTGCTCTCCAATCAGGAGCAAGTCCTACAGTTAATTGGTTGAACTGGAGGCAGCTGTGCGGAAGCTGTTTACTTCTCTCCCAGCGCCATATTGTGGGAGAGCAGATGCATAGAATAAGTCTTAATTCGAGTAACAGTCTAGTCCGGATTGCTCCCCACAGATCCCCCTTTCTTTTTATTTTTTAGCGTTGATACGCGCCTGTCTTCGGTGTCCCGCGGCACACACTCTGCTCTACTTGCTAGCGTTGCCACAGGCTCTTACAAGTCCTATCAATCAGGAAAACCGAATCCGGGTCCTCTCTTCGCCATTGTGAGGAGGTTTTTAGGCGCTGATGCGTGCCTGTGTTCGGTGCCCTGCAGCGCATGCTCTACTCTGCTAGAACTGCCTGCAGGTGTTTACAAAACCTATCAGGCAAACCGAATCCAAGCCTTCTCATTGCCGTATTGTGGGGGAGACTTATTAGTGTTGGTTCGTGCCTATCTTCGGTGACCTGCAGCTCATACTCTGGTCGAGCTTTGCTGGCGCTTACCGCCTTAAATCAGGCAGACCGAATCCAAGCCTCCTAATTGTTGCATTGTGGGGAAGCTTTACTGATGTTAATTCGTGCCTGTCTTCGGTGACCTGCGGCTAGCCGCCCAGGTACTCATCGCCTCACTAATCGGGCAGACCGAATCCAAGCCTTCTAATTGGCATGTTGAGGGGAGGCCTTATTTTTCTCTATTTCTCTATCTCCGGGCATTCCTATTTCTCCCATTTTACTTCTATCTTCCAGCATTCCTATTTTTCTTTTACTTCACTTCCAAACTTCTGTTTCTCTTATCCCCGCAGCTTCCCGGCACCTCGCCCCGCCGGCGGGTTCCCGGCTCTGCGCCGCTTCAGCCCGCGCGCCTCTCTCATCTGCGCAGCTTCCCGGCTTTGCGCGGCTCGGCTTTGCGCGCTCCGCGGTCTCCACGCTTAACCCTTTCGCGTCTGAACCACGGCCTACGCCAGCGTTCCCTATCTATTCACGCCCCGTGCTCTCTCTGCACGCGGCGGCTTCCGCGAGTAACACAGCGTAGCTTGCGTCTCCGCCACTAGGATTCAATCTAAGTTCCCCGGGCTAGCCTGGCGAATTCAACCCAGCGTACGTCTCCGCCCCACGGTTTGGCTTTCCGTCCTTTGCTCCCCGGGCTAATCAGACGGATCCCAATCTGGCTTGCGTCTCAGCTTCTGGTTTTAACTTTTCGCCCCCTATTCCCGGGCTAACTTGAGAACCCCAAAGTGGCTTCCGTTTCCGCCTCGGCCTGCCCCCCGTGGCTTCAATTTCCCTAACATTTTTCTCTACCCGGTATGTTTCCCCAAGCTTTCCTCCAACGATATTCCTCCCTCATTTCTCCTGGCCTCTCCCCACAGTCTGCGTCCGAGTCTGTTTGTTCTAGCTTTCACTTTCGCTTTCGACCTTAGAGATTCCTCCCAGCTTCCCCCCGTAGTCCGTATCCGAGTCTATGCCTAGGCTTTCAATAGCTTCTTCCGGCACCCTTTTTCGTCCGGCTTTTCCATAGGCTGTTTGCTAGTTTCTCTCTCCAATATTTTCCCAGTTCTTCCCGTTTCTTCCCTCCTAAGTTTGCTATCCGTTCTAGGTTTCCTAATCCGTCCTAGGTTTCCTATCCGAGTCACGGCACCATTATGTCGCTCCCCCTCTTCATGGAGGAACGACACTAAGCCCTGCCTAGGCTTCATATCCGAGTCACGGCACCATTATGTCGCTCCCCCTCTTCGTGGAGGAACGACACAGGACCCTGCGCTGTTCTTTCGTCTGCTCGGCCCTCCCCGGGTTTGCTGCTGGTTCTTCCCGGGTTGGCTACTATCCCTTCCACCTCCGTGGAAGGGCAGTTCCCCCTGGCCGCATTCCCCACTTCCGCAGGGGAGCGGCACACCGCCGGCCGGCTCTCTCGGGGGCTGCACGGGTTCCCTTAGATGTTCCCCATAGATGTTCCTGGTGCGTGCCGTCTCTCTCCTCCTTTATAGTCCTCTTCCGCCAATCCCAACTCGGCTGAGTACGCTGCTCTCCAATCAGGAGCAAGTCCTACAGTTAATTGGTTGAACTGGAGGCAGCTGTGCGGAAGCTGTTTACTTCTCTCCCAGCGCCATATTGTGGGAGAGCAGATGCATAGAATAAGTCTTAATTCGAGTAACAGTCTAGTCCGGATTGCTCCCCACACAAGGCAGCCCCTGAAGGAACTGACAGTTGTCTAATGGCCTCATTCCTTGCTACAGTTGGCAGTGAGTCCTTTGAAGGGACGTGTAGGTGGCATATCTCCCTGTCTACCATGCTGTCTTTCTTCAGAATGAGAAAGTATTTCCTAGAAGTTACCCATACGACTTCCAAGCATTCAGTTAGGTGCCATAATAAAGGTTAGTGATTGCCCTTCAGAGCCTTTCTACACTTCTCTTTACTAGAGGATCTGATTTTTCAGTGGATGTACGCAGGGCCTTCAGAGTGTTCATGAAATGTGTAATGTGAAAGAAACTATGGATTTCAAAATTATTTTATACAGTAATAAACTTATCTTTTAATTATATTTTCCATGAACTTTTTGAAGTCAGCTAGTATGGCATAATGGCCACATTTTTCAGCTTCCTTTTACCTACAGATATGTCCAGTTTTCAGTTAATGAGATGTAAGTTGAATTGTCATGTTTGACTTAGAGGGATAAGATATGCTCCTTATTTATTCATTTATTCATTTATTTATTTTTCTGCAGCCTCTTGCTGGGTAGAATGCGGGTATATTGATCAGAGCTTGAGTAGCCATCGTGGGTTATGAGGTAGAAGGCACATGTTGAGAATGGTAAAGCAACGTGGTAAAAGGAATTAACTGATCCTCATGGAAATGCTTTTGTTAGGATTTTGTAACCTGATTAAGCCATTACTTTTTTTATGATTTATTACTTTATTTATTTGAAAGGCAGAGTGACAGGGAAAATCTTCCATCTCTTGGTTCACTCCCCAAATGGCTGCAATGGTTGGGGCAGGGCCAAGCTGAAACCAGGAACCTGGAACGCCCTCTAGGTCTTTCATGTGAGTGGTGGTGGCCCAAGCTCTTAGGCATTTTTCACTAACTTCCCAGGCACATTAGCAGGGAGCTAGATCAAAAGAGGAGCAGCTAGGAACCAGTAATCTGATAAGAGATGCAGCAGCTTAACCCGGTATGCCACAGTGTCGCCCCCTGTTTTGTTTTGTTTTTCTGTCAGTTGCATTAAAACTTGATCTTAACTCTAAGAGCATGGGGAAAATGATTGGTTTAGACTAACATTTTTGTGATAGGATGGATAAGGCATGGAGACATTCATATCAGGCAAGTAGTATAGAAGAAGAAAAGATAAAGGATGTAGAAGGATTTGTATGGTGATCTTGCAATAGACCTTAGAATCATAACGAGGTAGTGAGGTACTGAACTGTGTGTGTGACGGATGTTGAACAGTAAATAAGTGATATAGTTCAGTGGATTGCTGATCTCTGTGGGGCTGAAGACTGATTAGAAAAGGGGAGGGAGCCATGCTAAAGTAACTGGAAAGATAAGAGATTGTAGTCAGGGAGTTGGATGCTTAAAGTAGAAAATTTGATGGTAGTGCTGTTCTTGGTAATGGCAGGACCCAGAGGAGTGGCAGCCAGAGCAGAGAGGGGAAAAGATTGTTGATGGTGAGCTTAAGAAATGGAGGGACTGGGTTTTGGATGGTGGATGCTGATGCAGATGGTTGGAAGTCAGTGAATGGTTTGATAACGTCTTCAGTGCATGAGGGGGTGGCACAGGGGTGTCAGTAGATGACTCAGAAAGTGAGGGAGGCAGATCCAGAAGAGAGCATCTGTTTCAGGGAGACTGACATTATTGATGGAAGAGGGAAGAAAATGATATGGAAACAGCAGTGAGGAAGGAAATAGCATGCGTCGTAAATATTAAACATTTCTATATAGCAAAAAATACTAGACAAAAGTATAAAGAAAAAAGTAAACTGGGAAACTGTATTTATAATACATTTAATATACAAATGGGAGATATACTTACTATAAAAAAAGCTCTTAAACATTAGTTTTTTAAAACTTACTATGATTTTATTTGAAAGGAAGAGAGGGAAGGAGAGGGAGAAGAAAAGGGGTAGGGTAGGGAGAGAGAAGCAGACATATAGAAATCTTCCATCTGTTGATTCACTCTCCTGAATGTCCATGTGGCTGGACCAGGATAAAGGCAGGAGCCCAGAATTCATTCTAGATCTCCCACGTAGGTGACAGAGACCCACGTCCTTGAGCCATCACATGCCGCTTCCCAGAGTGAATTGACAGGAAGCTGGAATTAGAAGTGGAACCAGGACTTGGACCTAGTAGATACTGTGTTATGGATGGAGGCATCCCAAGCAACATCTTACCTACTATACCAGATGCCTGCCCCTAAATAATAATTTGAAAAAGACAACTTGGTAGCAAAGTAGGCAAAGAATACTGAATCTTAATTTACAAGAGAGGAAATGCAAAAAGCCAAAATATATGGGAAGATATTCAACCATCAGTGTTAGTAACAATGACAACATTAATGAAATGCTGGGATATGCCTACCATATTGGCAAGACCTAACAGTATTATTAAACTTCAGGCTTGGCACAGATGTGGAAGACAGGTGCTGGCGTGCATGCTCTTGGCATGGTGGATGCTGCTTTGTAAGCAGCTACTACACAGCCATGAGGGCTCCATTGTGTGTGTGACTTGATGTGCTTGTTCATAGTCTGTCTTCAGTGTTCCTATTTTATTTTATTTATTTATTTTTGACAGGCAGATTTAGACAGTGAGAGAGAGAGACAGACAGAGAGAAACGTCTTCCTTTCCGTTGGTTCACCCCCCAAGTGGCTGCTGCGGCTGGCGCGCTGTGCCGATCTGAAGCCAGGAGCCAGGTGCTTCCTCCTAGTCTCCTGTGGGGAGCAACTCGGACTAGACTAAGTTACTGGAATTAAGACTTATTCTATGCATCTGCTCTCCCACAATATGGCGCTGGGAGAGAAGAAAACAGCTTCTACACAGCTGCCTCCAGTTCAGCCAATAAACTGTAGGACTTGCTCCTGATTGGAGGAGAGCAGCGAACTCGGCGTGTGGGCAGCCGAGTTGGGATTGGCAGAGGAGGATTATAAAGGAGGAGAGAGACGGCATGCACCAGGAACATCTAAGGGGAACATCTAAGGGGAACACCTGTGCAGCCCCCGAGAGATCCGGCCGGTGGTGTGCCACTCCCCTGCGGAAGTGGGGAAAGTGGCCAGGGGGAACCGCCCTTCCACGGAGGTGGAAGGGACAGTAGCTAACCCGGGAAGAACCAGCAGCAAACCCGGGGAGGGCTGAGCAGACGAAAGAACAGCGCAGGGTCCTGTGTCGTTCCTCCACGAAGAGGGGGAGCGACAGTCTCCCATGCGGATACAGGGCCCAAGCACTTGGGCCATCCTCCACTGCCTTCCCGGGCCACAGCAGAGAGCTGGACTGGAAGAGGAGCAACTGGGACAGAATCTGGCGCACCAATCGGGACTAGAACCTGGTGTGCTGGTGCCGCAGATGGAGGATTAGCCAAGTGAGCCGCAGCTCTGGCCCCCATTTTATTTTTAAAAAATATTTTTATTTATTTGAAAAACAGAGTTACAGAGAGAGGTAGAGGAAGAGAGATCTTCCATCTGCTGGTTCACTCCCCAAATGGCCACTACGGCCAGAAATGCGCCAGTCCAAAGCCAGGAGCCAAGAGCTTCCTCTGGGTCTCCCAGGCGGGTGCAGGGGCCCAAGAACTTGGACCATCTTCCACTGCTTTCCCAGGCCATAGCAGAGAGCTGGATTGGAAGAGGAGCAGCCAGGACTAGAACTGGCATCCATTTGTGATGCCAACGCTGCAGGTCATGACTTTAACCGCTGCACCACAGCGCCAGCCCCCAGTGTTCCTATTTTAAATGTGCTTTGCTTGAAGCTGTGACTCTGATTTTATTTTTCATAAATGCACTCATTTTA